>NC_083578.1:2675267-2806446 GCF_027579695.1 Neoarius graeffei
CTCTCTCTCTCTGCCTCTCTCTCTGTCTCTGCCCCCCCCTCTCTCTCTCTCTCTCTCTCTGCCTCTCTCTCTGTCTCTGCCCTCTCTCTCTTTCTCTGCCTCTCTCTCTGTCTCTGCCCTCTCTCTCTCTGCCTCTCTCTCTGTCTCTGCCCCCTCTCTCTCTCTGTCTCTGCCCTCTCTCTCTCTCTCTCTGCCTCTCTCTCTGTCTCTGCCCCTCTCTCTCTCTCTCTCTGCCTCTCTCTCTGTCTCTGCCCTCTCTCTCTCTGCCTCTCTCTCTCTGTCTCTGCCCCCTCTCTCTCTCCCTCTCTCTCTGTCTCTGCCCCCTCTCTCTCTCTCTCTCTCTCTCTCTCTCTCTCTGCCTCTTTCTCTGTCTCTGCCCTCTCTCTCTCTGCCTCTCTCTCTGTCTCTGCCGTCTCTCTCTCTGCCTCTCTCTCTGTCTCTGCCCCCTCTCTCTCTCTGTCTCTGCTCTCTCTCTCTCTGCCTCTCTCTCTGCCTCTCTCTCTCTGCCTCTCCTAGTCTCTCTCTCTGCCTCTCCTAGTCTCTCTCTCTGCCTCTCCTAGTCTCTCTCTCTCTGCCTCTCCCAGTCTCTCTCTCTCTCTCTCTCTCTCTCTCTCTCTCTCTCTGCCTCTCTCTCTCTCTCGTTCATACTCAGGGATTTTGCTCTGTAATCCCTGGAACATTCACGCACCCTGAATTTCGTCTCCCAGCTGCACAGATGCAGGAGACACAGCTGCAATTCGTAATGTTCTGATTGGCTCATGGCGTACTCTATTCCGATTGGCTCATGGCGTACTCTGTTCCGATTGGGTCATGGTGTACTCTGTTCTGATTGGCTCATGGCGTACTCCCTTCCGATTGGGTCATGGCATACTCCCTTCCGTTTGGCTCATGGTGTACTCTGTTCCGATTGGGTCATGGTGTACTCTGTTCCGATTGGGTCATGGTGTAATCTGTTCCAATTGGGTCATGGCATACTCCGTTCTGATTGGCTCATGGCATACTCTGTTCTGATTGGCTCATGGCATACTCTGTTCTGATTGGCTCATGGCATACTCTGTTCCGATTGGGTCATGGTGTACTCTGTTCTGATTGGCTCATGGCGTACTCCCTTCCGATTGGGTCATGGCATACTCCCGTCCGTTTGGCTCATGGTGTACTCTGTTCCGATTGGGTCATGGTGTAATCTGTTCCGACTGGGTCATGGTGTACTCTGTTCCGATTGGGTCATGGTGTAATCTGTTCCGATTGGGTCATGGCGTACTCCGTTCTGATTGGCTCATGGCATACTCTGTTCTGATTGGCTCATGGCATACTCTGTTCCAATTGGGTCATGGGATACTCCCAACTGGGTCATGGCATATTCTGTTCTGATTGGCTCATGGCATACTCCATTCCAATTGGGTCATGGCGTAATCTGTTCTGATTGGGTCATGGCGTACTCCCTTCTGATTGGGTCATGGCGTACTCCCTTCCGATTGGGTCATGGTGTACTCTGTTCCTGTGATTTAAGGGTCATTATATCTCCACTTGGCTGAGGAACAAAGGATGAATTTCCACGCCACATGTTGAATAAAACACTGCATGTGGTGCTGTTTTAGGAAAATAATTAGTGTGATGAGGTGGTGTCACTGCTGTCACAATGAAGCTGATTATTTTCCTCTAACAGCTCATTACCGATAATGTTGTAGAACATCCTGTTATTCCTCACCAGTGTCTCTGTTTTCCCTCCATATAAATTGAACTGAAAACAAAAACGCAGCTTGTTCCATCATGTTACTGAGAAATCGCAAAGAAGTGTAAACTCTTCCATCCTGAAGACGTCAGAAAACTTAAAGTTCCAGCTTCACCCTGACACTGGAGACTCCTTCCAGAAATGTTTAAGAAAACAGAAAACTTCACCACATCTAAGATTTATAAAATTGGTTTCTGTGGAGCGTCTGCTGTACAAGTCCCTGTTGCTATAGAAACAATAACATATTAGAATGTATGATAACTAACACCTTCAGGAGAGAAAAACAGAGAGGCTGGTGATGATGATGTAACGCAAGTGAGAACAGGAATGAGCTTATTCCGTTAAATGTAACTGTAAACGGATAAAAATGACAACATATTATAATTAACAATCAAGGACAATGGTTTCAATCCACAACTTTCTTTAACAGAAGTGAAACTAAATGTGTGCGAGGATCACGTCACCATGCCAACATCACAGATGGCTGAGTTGTGCTGAAACCACGAGCAGATTCTCCTGTGTGGATCCTTGACAAGGTCACGTGAAGGAGCAAGTGCAGGCTGCTACACCTGAGAGAGAGAGAGAGAGAGAGGTAGAGGATAGAAAGAAAGAGTCTAAGGAACAGAGAGAGAGAAAGGTAGAGGATAGAAAGAAAGAGTCTAAGGAACAGAGAGAGAGAGGGGAACAGAGATAGATAGATAGATAGATAGATAGATAGATAGATAGATAGATAGATAGATAGATAGATAGATAGATAGATAGATAGATAGATAGATAGATAGAGTCTGAGAAACAGACAGACAGACAGACAGACAGATAGATATTCTGAGGGAGGGAGAGAGAGATTTATCTCCATATAAATTTGTGTTTCGATGCTGCACATTTCCTCATTTTATATTTAATTCATTTCATCATTTGAAACTCACTCTGAAAGGAAACCTGTGTCCACACCAGCAGGTAAGACATGGCGTGTAAAAAAAAAAGGGTCAAAAAACCTGAAGCCAAAAAAAGAAAAACAGATTGTGATAGGTTTAGATTTGTCTGTCACAAAGAAAGTACAATTGATGAAATACGAGTGATCTAGAAATACAAGTCCTCTGCTGCCCAGGAGATTCTGCCTCACGGATCTGATCAGTCTCAGACTCACTGACTCAGACTCACTGACTCGGACTTGCTGACTTGGACTCGCTGACTCAGATGCACTGACTCTGATTCACTGACTCAGACACATTGACTTGGACATGCTGACTCACTGACTCAGACACATTGACTTGGGCGCACTGACTCAGACGTGCTAACTTAGACGCACTGACTCGGATGCATTGACCCAGACGCACTGACTTGGACTCGCTGACTCAGATGCACTGACTTGGACTCACTGACTCAGACTCACTGACTCAGACCTGCTGACTCGGACTCACTGACTCAGACACATTGACTCGGACTCGCTGACTCGGACACACTGACTCAGACGCACTGACTCGGACTCAGATGTTCAGACTCAGATGTTTCTCTGTTTACTGAAACACAAACCTGAGGCCTGTATAACTCCGCGTTCAGGAGCGTGGTGTAGGGATGTGCCTGGAGGGTGTGAGTTCCGGAAGTTGAGCAGTCTGACTGCGATAGGGCGGGATCAACAGGTGATGAAAATCACTGATCAGGACAGATTTATGGAAAACAGAGCACATGTACAGTGTGATAAGTTTCGAGGATTTAACTGAAACTAACCAAAACAAGTCTGAAGCAGGGCGGATAAATATCTCCATCAGACTGGAACGACTGCAGGAGTTTTGATGTCAGTGTGGAACCTGCAGAGCTTTCAAGACCAAGTGAGTGTCTGATCAAAGAGTCGAGGATTTGTGTGATTTACTTTCATTTCCAGTGAAGCCGAGTGAGATCAGCAACCGGGCTCACAGGGAAATGAATAATAAACGACAGGATGAGGGGAAAGAGTCCATCAGAAGGACGATACCGATCCTCACTGTCACCGAGACACGACACACACTTTACACACACATTACTGTAAGAGCTGAAACTGACGATGTGAAATAATCCAATTTAATCAAAGGATCTGAGTTTATTACAGGAGAGTTAGAGAGAGAGAGTGTGTGTGTGTGTGTGTGTGTGTGTGTGTGTGTGTGTGTGTGTGTGTGTGTGTGTGTGAGAGAGAGAGAGCGAGAGAGAATGAGGAAAATAAAGGAGGAGAAAGTGAACAGAAATAGACAGTATATATTCAAGATTTATTGGCTTTTATAAGTACACAAGAAGGACAGAGAGAGAGTCTGAGGAACAGACAGACAGACAGACAGACAGATAGATAGATAGATAGATAGATAGATAGATAGATAGATAGATAGATAGATAGATAGATAGATAGATAGATAGATAGATAGATAGCAGTATTGCAGCAGGCTTTGTTTCTCCACACAAGGTCATTTTTCAGCGTAGGATTCTTCCATTCTTCCAGCTGTTCATTATCCGGATGACAGGAAAACAGAACACGGAGGAAAGAGAAGACAGGAAACGCTGAGGAGAAACACGAGGAGGTCAAAGCATCTGAGATCAGTTTATATTTCACCACTTATCAATTGTCAAAGAGTCGAAAGAGGATTTACTGGAATGTTAGCTAGCTGGCTGACGTTAGCAGTGAAGACCATGACTTAATTCTTCTGTCAGGAAACTTACCCAGTTAGCGCATGCGAGCTAGCTGGCTAACAAAATCTGTGGAAATACACAAGCATATGAATTCTCATGTATATCTTTCTTATTTACATATAATATGCTTTAAAATGTAACTCATACCCTACAATTCATATGTAAAGTCATTAAAAAATCTCTTGCTTGGCGACTGAGCAACATAGCATAGGACCGACTAGCATAAGATAGCTAATCACTGAAGCTAAACATATGGAAAGAATAAATGATAGCATCATGCATTTAAAATATCAACATTTCTCTCAGTGTTAGTAATAGTTTAAAAAAAAAGCTTAAAATTATATTGTAATTACACTTAGCATCACCGCTAGCATAACAAACCACTCAAGAACACCAATATTTACCTCAGATATGTTGGTAAATTACTTAAAAAATCTTCATATGACTAAAACCATACTGTAAATAGAGGCTATTGAATGGTGACATGAAGATGTGAAGTTTATCTTCGAGTGGTGACTGTAGTGAATGAGTGAAAATATTTTCAACATGAGAAGATAAACTTCATATCTTCGCACCACCATGTAATGTTCTTTATATTATACGGACACATCCACACATACAAAAAACCCTGCAAGTTAATAAAAAGAATTTTAATTTTGAACCGGTTTGCCATTTTAACAACGCATGTCTAGTCAGCGGGAAAACACTGGGAGTGACGTCATCGGAGTGAAATATCAGGAAATATGTCACTCAGATCCGTGATTCATTTCATCTGAAAAATGTAAGTTTTTCAACATGAGAAGATAAACTTCATCTCTTCAAGCCAACATGTGATTTTCTTTTTATTATATCGACACATTCACAAACAAAAAGTCCCCAAATTTATCAAAACAAATTCATCAATTTCCTCACGAGTGACAGATATATATGTTATTTACCAGCTTAAGGTTGGTCTGTATCGTGAAATACCGTGACCGAGGTCTTGAAAGTACTGAGTGAGGCCCTCTGGGCCGAGGTCAGTATTCAAGGCTGAGGTCACAGTATACGGACCGACCTTAAGCTGGTAAATAATAAATTATTTTTTTTCTTTACCAAATTCTAACAGAAAATGAGAGCGCCCGAAAGGGGAAACCATTTTGAATCCTCATTCACGGCTGTAATGCAAACAGCTTCCTCCTTGGTATACAAGTGCACTTCCATGGCAAGAAAAAAACTACATTTTGCCACATAGTCCCCTATTTATACAAATAGGAGTCATTCAGGATTCAGCCATGTTTTTGCTCGGCGTTAGCAACAGTTACAGTTTTTAGCTTTCTCCTGAAATATTTTATTTTATTTCTTCTTCCTCAGGGCAGTAAAACTCGCTTTGGCTGTGAACACTGTCGTTATCGCTATCCATGCTGTAAAATTAATGCTATACTCCTGAGAAATGCTGGCAAAAATGTATAAGATTTTTGATAATCTTATAAATAAATCTTATTAAAAAAATTTTGACAAAAAATGCTACTATGTTTGCTGTTGTTATGAACGAGCGAGTCGCCAGAAGTCCATAACCGGGGTCCGTAACTAGGGTCCGTACCATAGGATACGGACCCGCTCGCCAGCCAATCAGAGTGCAGGATTTGATGGAAACCGCACCATGAAAAAAATAAATATATGTTATTTACCAGCTGGGAGGTCCATATCGTGAAATACCGTGACCGAAGTCTTGATAGTACTGAGCGAGGCCCTCTGGGCCGAGGTCAGTATTCAAGGCCGAGGTCACGGTATTTCACCATACGGACCGACCTTAAGCTGGTAAATAATATTTTTTTTCTTTACCAAATTCTAACAGAAAACGAGAGCGCCCAAAAGGGAAAACCGAACCGAGGCAAGCCACCATTTTGAATCCTCATTCACGGCTGTAATGCAAACAGCTTCCTCCTCGGTATACAAGTGCACTTCCATGGCAGGAAAAAAACTACATTTTGCCACATAGTCCCCTGTTTATACAAATAGGAGTCATTCAGGATTCAGCCATGTTTTTGCTCGGCGTTAGCAACAGTTACAGTTTTTAGCTTTCTCCTGAAATATTTTATTTTATTTCTTCTTCCTCAGGGCAGTAAAACTCGCTTTGGCTGTGAACACTGTCGTTATCGCTATCCATGCTGTAAAATTAATGCTATTCTCCTGAGAAATGCTGGCAAAAATTTATAAGATTTTTGATAATCTTATAAATAAATCTTATTAAAAAAGATAAATGTTGACAAAAAAGGCTACTGTGGTTGTTGTTGTTGTGAACAAGCGAGTCGCCAGAGGTCCATAACCGGGGTCCGTAACTGGGGTCGGTATTGTAGGTTACGGACCTGCTTGCCAGCCAATCAGAGCACAGGATTTGATGGAAACTGGACCATGAAAAAAAATAAAGAGATTTATGTCCTGGTTTTGGTTCTCCATGTCCCGGATGGAGCTTGGATGAAAAATACGAGTGGCGAATTTCCCACTAAAACACTGTAATATATGCTTCACCTTTATCTGTAGGCGCTGTATCAAAGAGAGTGAGATATTTGCTTGTTTAAATATGTTAAGAAAGTCTACAATTTCAATGGGATGTACTTGTTTTTTCACACAACTGTATATCTAAATTTATGTGATCCGTTATGACTGGCCTCCACTCAGAAGGCTCCAGCATGGGCTGTAATTATTTCATTTGTATCGCACCGCAAGAGTGCACAGATATACAGCCTAATGAGGTGTAATGAGAAACAGGTGAGAGCAATTAACAACCATGAAACAGAGAAGAAAACAAAGCCCATGTAGGGTAAGGTTCTGTAAGGTCGGGACAAATCGAGGCAGATGGCACTGAAAATATGCTGTGTGGACCGGGACCGAATCAGAACCAGCGTAGAATTATTTAACCAAACAAAGATCTGTGCCACTGAGACACTCCTTATACTGTACAACAACACTGCGGAGTTCTGGACTCTGATTGGTCAGAAGGTGTTGATTCATTCTCTATAACAGCAGCTCTGACAGTAGTGCAGGTTTATATTAAAGCACTCAATCTAATATGTTCTAGTTTTCTATAATATTACACAGACGCGAGTGTTTTAGTGTGAAATACGCCACTCATATTTTTCATCCGAGCTCCATCTGGGATATAGAGAACCGAAACTGGGACATAAATCTCTATCTGTCACTTGTGAGGAAATCAATGAATTGTTTTGATAAATTTGGGGACTTTTTGTTTGTGAATGTGTCGATATCATAAAAAGAAAATCACACGTTGGCTTGAAGATATGAAGTTTATCTTCTTGTGTTGAAAAACTCGCATTTTTCAGACGAAATACATCACAGATCTGAGGGACAGATTTAAATAATATTGGCTGTTTTCTTTCGTGGTATATCAGATATATTCCAATCAGCGAGCATGATACTGAACGAGTCGAAGACGAGTAGCTGAATGGAATATATCTGATAGACCATGAAAAAAAACAGCTATTATTATTATTATTATTATTATTATTATTATTATTATCCATACATATTCCTTTCAGGTGTTCAACACGTCTTTCTCTTTTAAAATTCTCTCAAAATCTCCCGTATTTTGTAACGAAGCAAACCTGGCAGCCATGTTTGTTTACAAATTGTCACAGTCACTCACACGCTAGCGTGGAAGTTTTTCATCTCCGACGTGTGATGTCATGTTGTCTTGACAACCATACAATATCGTAAACCATATTCAAAGTTCATCCTCCATTGGGTAGAGTGGCGTAATACACGTAGGATAAGCGATATGCTAACAATATTGCATGCTATCAAACCAAATGAATGAAACCCACTAGAAGGGAATAGAACACGTTTTTATTCCATGCAAAAAGTGTCCTGTTTGGATAATATATATATATATGTTATTTACCAGCTTAAGGTCAGTCTGTATCATGAAATATCGTGACCGAGGTCTTGAAAGTACTGACCAAGGCCCTCTAGGCGGAGGTCAGTATTCAAGGCCAAGGTCACGGTATACGGACCGACCTTAAGCTGGTAAATAATATATTTATTTTTTCTTGACCAAATTCTAACAGAAAACGAGAGCGCCCGAAAGGGAAAACCGAGCCGAGGCGAGACGCCATTTTGAATCCTCATTCACGGCTGTAATGCATATTGCTTCCTCCTCGGTATACAAGTGCACTTCCATGGCAGGAAAAAACTACATTTTGCCGCCTATGTAGTTCCCTATTTATACAAATAGGAGTCATTCAGGATTCAGCCATGTTTTTGCTCGGCGTTGGCAGCAGTTAGAGGTTTTTAGCTTTCTCCTGAAATGTTTTCTTTTATTTCTTCTTCCTCAGGGCAGTAAAACTCGCTTTCGCTGTGAACACTGTCGTTATCGCTATCCATGCTGTAAAATTAATACTATTCTCCTGAGAAATGCTGGCAAAAATTTATAAGATTTTTGATAATCTTATAAATAAATCTAATAAAAAAAGATAAATGTTGACAAAAAATTCTACTATGTTTGTTGTTGTGAACGAGCGAGTCGCCAGAGGTCCATAACCGGGGTCTGAAACTGGGGTCCGTATCATAGGATACGGACCCGCTCGCCAGCCAATCAGAGTGCAGGATTTGATGGAAACCAGACCGTGAAAAAAATAATTCCCGATATTTCACTCCAATGACGTCACTCCCAGTGTTTTCCCGCTGACTAGACATGCGTTGTCAAAATGGCAAACCGGTTCAAAATTAAAATTATTTTGATTAACTTGCATATTTTTTTTTTTTTGTGTGTGTGTGTGTGTGTGTGTGTGTGTGTGTGTGTGTGTGTGTGCGCGTGTAGATGTGTCCATATAAAGAACATTACACAGTGGTGTGAAGATATGAAGTTTATCTTCTTGTGTTGAAAATATTCTCACTTGTTTGCTTCACTCACTGGTGATATATACATTCACCACTGGAAGATAAACTTCATATCTTCACACCACCGTGTAACATCCTCTATATACAGGTATAGTTCACAGGGATTCATATAGCGTATGGTCCATACAAATCTTCTCGATCATCATATGTGTCTTATTAACTTAAAAAAGAGAAAAAGAAAGGCTGGTGAGGGAATGAGCCTTTATAGCTGCTATAATGGAAGTGACAACAGGAACTAACTTGTTCCACAGACGCTCTACAACACGAAATATAACTATAAACATATGAAAATACATTTTGGTCAGTCTTTAATTCCTAACATTGCAATAGTTGGTAAATTATTGTGGTGGAAGAGGGATAAAACACTTTGGGACACAATAACAATAACTCCGCTTCATCACACCACCCTAACGCTGATTATTATACTATAATCACAAAACATGCAGTGGTTTATTATGTTAAATTCTCCACGAAGCAGAGCATCGAATACTTTTTACCTGGATGATTGAAATCCTTTACGGAAATGTTGTGATTGGTTGAGCTGCTGCACGTCCCATCATGCTAACATCACGCTTCTAACACTGAGACAGAGATGTCTTAATTGATTAAATCCCAATCCTGAGCATTTTTGTTCGTACATCAGTGATTACTTCACCTAAATACTATTTCAATAAATAAATGTGTAGCGTAGTAATGATAGTCAGTGATAAGCTATTCATGGCCATGTTGGACTGGTGGAACTTCATCCTCACTCGTGAAGCTGTACTATGTTAAGAGCGCTTCTCCAACAGGGATCACACACTTGGGCTTTTAACGTCTCCATTCATCAGCTCTCAGCCTTGCTTTGTCCTCGTGTATAACACTTACAACCCAGGGTTGACCTTACAGAGTGATATTAAAAGCCCATTAAGCTGTGTTTAGTGATATTAAAAGCCCATCAGCCGTGCTGGATCGCTTCCTTTGGGGTTGTAATGACACTTACCTTGTAAGGGTACTTTCACACGTGCAGTAGTAAGAGCTCTTGAATCGAACTCTGGTGTGAATATGGAGACGGTGAGTCAGACTTGATATCAAGGCAAGAAATTTTGTACCTCTTGACAAAAAAAGTCCACACTTGACCCGGTACCAAAACACTAATACCCCTTTTCCACCAAATCAGTTCCAGGGCTGGTTCGGAGCCAGTGCTGGTGCTGGTTCACAACTCGTTCAACTTGCAAGCCAGCTGAGAACCAGTTTGCTTTTCCATAGCTCGCGGTGCTAAGCGGAGCCACGTCATTACGTCGCTGTATACGTCAGTTATGACGCTACGTTTACATAAACCTTGGCGCGAATATCGAAGCAAAAACAACACGGAAGAAGCAGCAGCGGCAACAACAAGGTGCAGGTTTTCGTTTTAACAAAGCAGAAGCCACACCTGATAGTGTATTAAAAGCCAAGATCAGCTAATTAAACATGTGAACTCAGGCGTAGCTCCAGCTTGATTGTAATGAAAACCTGCACTTACACGGATAAGTTTGACACCCCTGGCATAGCTGCAACACTTGTGTAAATAAAATGAGGATGGAGGACGGTGAATTCATAAGAAAACTCAAAATAAAGTTAACAGTGATGACAAACATGCTAATGGACAGGAAAATATCCTTATTACCTCAAGCTCACTTTCAAAATTGTGTTTATGTGACCCTGTTTCTGTACGAGCCGAGATCGCGCTGATTGATAACATTAGCAGCTTTTCTTTAATCACAGGTCTATCTTTAGATAGACCTTCATTGTATGAGCCGACACGGAGAACTCGTGCTCATCTGTGATAGAATTTATGAACATATTGACAAGTAATAATCTTTTAAAAATTGCTTACTGCACCTTTAACAGAATACGCTGACTGCACCTTTAATATACTCAAATGTTATCTGCAGTACATCTTTTACCCCTTAAAGCAGGGGTCACCAAACTTTTTTCTCTGGGGGCCACATTGTCGTTCCTGACTGTGATGGGGGGCCGGGGTCGGGTCAGCTATATAACATAGAATTGTATGACCCAGACAAATATGACCACCAGCAGGCCTCATTGTGTAGTAGAGATTACTAGCCTGGCACAGCCATCCACACTACTATATCCACACTACTATATCCCCACTACTATATCCCCCACTACTATATCCCCACTACTGTATCCCCGCTACTATATCCCCCACTACTATATCCCCACTACTATATCCCCACTACTATATCCCCACTACTGTATCCCCACTACTGTATCCCCGCTACTATATCCCCGCTACTATATCCCCGCTACTATATCCCCACTACTGTATCCCCACTACTGTATCCCCCACTACTATATCCCCACTACTATATCCCCACTACTATATCCCCCACTACTATATCCACACTACTATATCCCCACTACTATATCCCCCACTACTATATCCCCACTACTATATCCCCGCTACTATATCCCCACTACTGTATCCCCACTACTGTATCCCCACTACTATATCCCCACTACTGTATCCCCACTACTATATCCCCGCTACTATATCCCCGCTACTATATCCCCCACTACTATATCCCCACTACTATATCCCCACTACTGTATCCCCACTACTATATCCCCACTACTATATCCCCCACTACTATATCCCCACTACTATATCCCCACTACTGTATCCCCACTACTGTATCCCCGCTACTATATCCCCGCTACTGTATCCCCACTACTATATCCACACTACTATATCCCCACTACTGTATCCCCACTACTATATCCCCACTACTATATCCCCACTACTGTATCCCCACTACTGTATCCCCACTACTATATCCCCACTACTGTATCCCCACTACTATATCCCCACTACTATATCCCCCACTACTATATCCCCACTACTGTATCCCCGCTACTGTATCCCCGCTACTATATCCCCGCTACTATATCCCCACTACTGTATCCCCACTACTGTATCCCCACTACTATATCCCCACTACTATATCCCCCACTACTATATCCCCCACTACTATATCCCCACTACTGTATCCCCACTACTATATCCCCCACTACTATATCCCCCACTACTATATCCCCACTACTGTATCCCCGCTACTGTATCCCCGCTACTGTATCCCCGCTACTATATCCCCACTACTGTATCCCCACTACTGTATCCCCACTACTATATCCCCACTACTGTATCCCCATTACTATATCCCCCACTACTATATCCCCCACTACTATATCCCCACTACTGTATCCCCCACTACTATACCCACACTACTATATCCCCCACTACTATATCCCCACTACTGTATCCCCACTACTGTATCCCCACTACTATATCCCCACTACTGTATCCCCATTACTATATCCCCCACTACTATATCCCCCACTACTATATCCCCACTACTGTATCCCCACTACTATATCCCCACTACTGTATCCCCATTACTATATCCCCCACTACTTTATCCCCCACTACTATATCCCCACTACTATATCCCCCACTACTATACCCACACTACTATATCCCCCACTACTGTATCCCCGCTACTGTATCCCCGCTACTATATCCCCGCTACTATATCCCCACTACTGTATCCCCACTACTGTATCCCCACTACTATATCCCCACTACTATATCCCCCACTACTATATCCCCACTACTATATCCCCACTACTGTATCCCCACTACTATATCCCCACTACTATATCCCCCACTACTATATCCCCACTACTATATCCCCCACTACTATATCCCCACTACTATATCCCCACTACTGTATCCCCACTACTGTATCCCCGCTACTGTATCCCCGCTACTGTATCCCCGCTACTGTATCCCCACTACTATATCCACACTACTATATCCCCACTACTGTATCCCCACTACTATATCCCCACTACTGTATCCCCACTACTGTATCCCCACTACTGTATCCCCACTACTATATCCACACTACTATATCCACACTACTATATCAACACTTGATTCCTGGCACATATTTGTTTATCTTTACTAGTGGTTTGCAAAAGTAGTAATCAAGTCTTCACACTTTGTTTTAATTTGAAATACCACAGATATTCCATTTATTTATTTTCTAATAAAAATAATATCAAAGCTGTCAAGGTAAGAAACATCTGCCTAGTTGAGGTGATTGACACTGGCAAAGGTGAGTGGAAAATTATAAATTGTAGGTAGGCCTGTTGATATTATTAATAATATTAATAATAATTGTGTGCAGCACTTAATAAAGGTCAAATAAATAGGCCTAGAAAATAAATACATTTTAAAAAACAATGAAATTATAATAATATGAGCAATAGATCAATAGATCACAGCAGTTGTGCTGTGTCCTGCACGTCATTGCTCTCATCCATGGCCAAAGCAAAAAACTCCAATTCTGATGCTTTCTCATTCAGTTGGTCATACACGTCGTCCCCCAAATCTTCGGTTCGCCTGGTCATAGCAGGTGCGGAGAGACTCACCGCATTGAGCGCATCCTTCTTGTCGGGACACACCTCCTCGGCCACAGCAAGCATGCATACTTTAACAAAGTCCCCATCAGTAAACGGCTTTCCATGGGTAGCTAGTAGGTGAGCTACCTTATAGCTAGCTCGGACAGCAGCCTGGTTGATCTGGGTTTGGCGAAGGAATACATTCTGTTGTGCAGCCAGTCCGCATTTCATCCTCCGAATCCTGTCTTCTCTTGTTTGCCCTCGCAAACTCGCATACTCTTTGTGGCGGGTTTCATAGTGATGACGCAGATTATATTCTTTGAAAACCGGCACACTTTCTTTACATACAAGACAAACTGCACGGTCCTTACACTGAACGAAAAAATAATCGGTGGTCCACTGTTCTTTAAAAACTCTGCACTCTCTGTCAGCTTTTCGCTGACCGCTAGCCATTTTGCTGTCCTGAACACTGACAGTTCTCTGCGCGTGCGCTGCCTGTCACTGCTTGATCGCGAGCATATGACGAAAATTCGGAAAATATGAATAGTTCATTTTATAACTAAATATCAATTTTAATTGATAAAATCAACAAAATACAAGATGCAGACATGTTATTATTTGCCAAAAAGCAATTTAAAAAAATAGGCCATGACCACTTTTGGGGATTGCCTCATAGGGCCGGTTCAAGTGATGGGGGGCAGAGGGGCTGGGGGGCCGGTCAAAGGGGGGTGGCGGGCCGGATCTGGCCCGCGGGCCGTAGTTTGGTGACCCCTGCCTTAAAGACTCAATTCTTTCCTTTGTTTTGTATTCTCTGCCATTCTGTTCATTGATTATTTATTGTCCTTTATGATTTAAAAGGGGGATTAGCATGCATACCCAGTGTGGTGAGTGAGCTTTTTAAATATCTCCTGATGTTTAAGCATTAGCTATGGAAGAGAGGTCATGTACGCTGGATACACTCCCAGGAGCCCTCTCAGCAGTGCATCTCTCCAAAGCTCAGGATGTGAGCTTCAGGGAGGGAAGGCGGTCTCATTATGCTGAATATTGCTGCTCGCTCTATGTGCCCTCGGACACTCATTTGGCCTGGTCACAACTTCATTATGCTGCTTTTTTTTCTTTGCTCAGTCACTGACATGAATACTTCATGAACTTCCTGCGTGGGTAGGAAGCCTTTGAACAGCTCCTGCGTGTCAAGACATTGGCCCAAATTACTGTAGGGAGAAGCTTCCCTTGCTTTTCTCCTCATCTGCCTGGGAGAATTTTAAGCTTCCTCTTGGTGAGTGGGGAATGCACACGCTCTTGCTCATGTACACAAATATCCAGAATGCAAACAGATATACATAATGTAAATAAGGCTCACTGTTTTCTACATGATGGAGGACTTTCCTCAAAGCTTAGTGCACTACTTCACACATTACTAACCACCTGCACACCCCATAAAGAGTTACTACTGCACAGCATACAAGTGGGGTTTATTACGTTTTAAACTTTACGTTTTTGAATTTCCATTTTTTCACTTCCTTATCATTAATAAAACAAAATCCCCCATGAAGGATACACTGCTGAGATCTTCAGACCACATCCATCCATCCATCCATCCATCCATCCATCCATTATCTCCTCCGGTTATCCTTCAGGGTCATGGGGGAAGTTGGAGCCAATCCCAGCTGACTTAAAGTGGGAGGTGGGGTTCACCCTGGGCGGGTCACCAATCTATCACAGGGCTACACATGCCCCTTTTCCACCAAAGCAGTTCCAGGGCTGGTTCAGGGCCAGTGCTTAGTTTGGAACCGGGTTTTCTGTTTCCACTGACAAAGAACTGGCTCTGGGGCCAGAAAAACTGGTTCCAGGCTAGCACCAAATCTCTGCTGGGCCAGAGGAAAGAACCGCTTATGTCAGCAGGGGGGCGGAGTTGTTAAGACCAACAACAATAACAAGACCGCGAAAGATCGCCATTTTTAAGCGACGAGAAGCCGCAGCTGTACAAACGCGAAGTAATTTATTATTATTGTTGTTGTTGCTGCTGCTTCTTCTGTGTTGTTTTTGCTTTGATATTCGTGCCAAGGTTTATGCAAACGTAGCGATGTAACTAACGTATGCAGCGACGTAACTGATGTATACAGCGACGTAATGACGTATGCAGCGACGTAATGACGTGGCTCCGCTTAGCCCCGCGAGCTATGGAAAAGCAAACTGGTTCTCAGCTGACTCGCAAGTTGAACGAGTTGTGAACCAGCACCAGCACTGGCCCCGAACCAGCCCTGGAACTGATTTGGTGGAAAAGGGGTAACAGAGACCAACAACCATCACACACCCATTCACAACTATGGGGGATTTAGAGTCACCAGTTGACCAAATCCAGATGTGTTTGGACTGTAGGAAGAAACAGGAACACAGGGAGAACATGCAAACTCCACACAGAAAGGCCTCAGTCAAAACCCAGAACCATACTGCTGTGAAGCAACAGTGCCAACCACTGCACCGCCAGGTCACTCTTCAGACCAGGTGTGAAAAACTGAGTGAAAACTACTTTTTAATGACGTTTTTGGGGGGAATTTGAGATGGCATGTGGGGGAATTTAGGGAATCATGTTTGGGAATTTTGGACAGCAAGGTTTGGAATTTGGGAATTGACCGTTATCCCTGTCAGCTGTCCAATTATCGGCCAATATCAAACCTCCCCTTTATCTCCAAGATCCTTGAAAAAGCTGTGGCACAGCAGTTATGCTCATATTTACATAGGAATAACATTCATGAAATGTATCAGTCAGGATTTAGACCTTATCATAGCACAGAGACAGCACTGGTTAAAGTAGTAAACGACCTACTGTTGGCGTCTGATCAGGGCTGTGTCTCGCTGCTTGTGTTGCTTGATCTTAGTGCAGCATTTGATACCATTGATCATTCCATTCTTCTGGATAGACTAGAAAATGTTGTGGGAGTTAAGGGAACGGCCCTCTCCTGGCTCAGCTCTTATTTAACTGATCGTTATCAGTATGTTGATGTAAATGGTGATATTTCTAGACGTACTGAGGTAAAGTTTGGTGTTCCACAAGGTTCTGTCTTGGGTCCACTGCTTTTTTCTTTATATATGTTCCCTCTGGGTGATATTATTCGTAAACATTGTATTAGTTTCCACTGTTATGCTGATGACACACAGTTGTATGTTTCTGCAAAACCTGATGAGAGACACCAGCTTAATAGAATTGAGGAATGTGTGAAGGACATTAGACACTGGATGCTGATTAACTTCCTTCTGCTTAACTCTGACAAGACTGAAGTACTTGTACTCGGACCACATGCAGCTAGAAGTAAGTTTTCTGATTCCACAGTAACTCTGGATGGCCTTTCTGTTTCTTCACGTGCAGCAGTAAAAGACCTCGGAGTGATTATTGACCCCAGTCTTTCATTCGAAACTCACATTGAGAACATCACCCGGATAGCTTTCTTTCATCTCAGAAATATTGCTAAGATAAGAAATTTAATGTCACTACATGACGCAGAAAAACTAGTTCATGCTTTCGTTACCTCCAGGTTGGATTATTGTAATGCCTTACTGTCTGGATGTTCCAATAAGTGCATAAACAAGCTCCAGTTAGTTCAAAATGCAGCAGCAAGAGTCCTTACTAGAACTAGAAAATATGACCCCATCACCCCTGTCTTATCCACACTGCATTGGCTCCCAATCAAATTTCGTATTGATTATAAAATACTACTATTGACCTTTAAAGCACTGAATGGTCTCGCACCACAGTACCTGAGTGAACTTCTGCTCCTCTATGACCCGCCACGCCTACTTAGATCAAAAGGTGCAGGCTATCTGCTGGTACCTCGTATAGTGAAGGCTACATCAGGGGGCGGAGCCTTTTCTTACAAAGCCCCACAGTTATGGAACAGCCTTCCAAGTAGTGTTCGGGAATCAGACACAGTCTCAGTGTTTAAGTCTCGGCTGAAAACAGATCTGTTTAGTCAAGCCTTGTGTTAATGGTGTTTATGAGGTAAAGGTGTAGATCTGGAGGATCCTCAGACAGAGTGTTTTGGTAAACTGGGATGTATGGATGCTGTCAGTCCCCACTCGCTTGCTCACTCGAGTTTGTTGACGGTGTAGTGGCTGCTGCTTTATGTCCCGGGGCTCCCTCATGCCTGTGTTACCTTCTGGCTCTCCCCTTTTAGTTATGCTGTCATAGTTAGTTGCCGGAGTCCTTGCTTGTACTCAGTGCAATATGTATACTGTTCCTACTTATTCAGGTGACACTGGGCATACCTAACAACCTGTGTTTTCTCTCTCTTCCCCCTCTCCCCCCAAATCTGTCCCTCTGAGTTACATGTCGGTCCTGGGATCGAGATGCTGAACCTCTTCTGCTCCTCGGACCTGCCTGATCCAGCCTGATGCCCTACGTCTGGCTGGAGTCTCATCACATCGCTCCTGTGGAGGACGGCCCCATGTGGACAGTTGAAAGAAATATGGTATGTCCCTCAATATTCTACAGAACTTTTACCATTGTACTATTGAGAGTATATTGACAGGCAACATCGTAGTGTGGTTTGGCAGGGCTACTTCACATGATCTTAATCTTCTAGCAAGGGTGGTCAAAACTGCCTCTAGAATTATTGGGGATCCACTTGAACCACTCCAAAATATATACTGGAAATGCAGTACTAAGAAGGCACTAAGTATTATGCGGGATTCTAGTCATCCCACACACAATTTCTTCTCCTACCTCCCATCAGGGAGGTGTTTGCAGAGTATCCCAACACGCACATCACGTTTCAGGGATAGATTTTACCCCCAGGTAATTAGGCTAATGAATGATAGTTCAACTGGAAGGAGGACTGAGGTCTGAGCTTAGTTACTAGGTTTACTGTAGTTGGATGTTTTTTAATGTTATTTATAGCCTTTCTTTTATTTATTGAATGGTGTGGAGAGAGAGTGCCAAGGCACATTGTTTTTCATTGCTGTGGTACTCTGTACTAATATGCATATGATAAATAAACCTGAGTTGAATTGAATTGAATTGAATTGAATTGAATTGAATTGAATTGAATTGAATTGAATTGGGGCGGCACGGTGGTGTAGTGGTTAGTGCTGTCGCCTCACAGCAAGAAGGTCCGGGTTCGAGCCCTGTGGCCGGCGAGGGCCTTTCTGTGTGGAGTTTGGATGTTGTCTGTGTGGGTTTCCTTCGGGTGCTCCGGAGGAATTGAAAGTCACACCTGGAGGACGCTCTGGACTCTTACAGTAATGCTTTTATGGCTGAGGACTACAGTTGACTTGCTAACTTTAGGACTGCAGTTGTCATGAACAGTTTTGCACTGAAGTTTCCATCAATGAAGAGTTTATAACATCAACGAAACTGACTTCATGTTAAAACTGTTAATGTTATAGTCATGTTGCCTGTTGTTGCCCAAATGAGGATGGGTTCTCTTTTGAGTCTGGTTCCTCTCGAGGTTTCTTCCTCGTGTCGTCTGAGGGAGTTTTTCCTTGCCACCATCGCCACAGGCTTCATCATTGGGGATAGATTAGGGATAAAATTAGCTCATGTCTTGGGTCATTCAGATTCTGTAAAGCTGCTTTTGGACCGTGTCTATTGCTAAAAGTGCTATACAAACAAACTTGACTTGACTTTGGGACAGCATGTTTGGAAATTTAGTGCATTATGTTTGGGAATTTGGGACAGGGTGTATGGGATATGTTATAAAAGATTATACTGTCAACATCTGAATATGATTTAAAATAATTTTGTTTATTTTGTTACAGTCGTACATCTTGTATATAAATGCTTTATAAATATGTGTAATATGTTAGTCACGACAATTTTACCTTATGATCGTATGAATAAAATTAGCCTAAGCATGTCATTTTATTGTAAGTCAATATTTTTAGGGTTGTCCTGTCTGATGCTGACCACACCCCCTTATACAGTGTCTCAGTAAAATATGTTTTGACTTTCACGTTATTTTCAGGCCAGAAAATAAACCATTCCCAGTTCACCTGGTGTCCTAGTTTACCTGGTGTCCCGTTTTACCTTTCTTGGCCCCTACACACGGTCTCCGGTCTACAGTGGACCTGCAGTCCTGTGCAGCAGCTTCAGTCAGCAGCGCAGAGGTGATTAAACGCTGCACACTGACTCAATTACCCACATTACATTAACAGCTTAATAAGCCACCAGGTATAAACAGGGGTGTTTAGCATTAGCACTGGGGTTTAAGTGCACATTTCTCAGACTGACTGACAATCCGTGAGAAAGCGAATCAATACGATACAGTCTCGCTAATAATAATGTCCTCATTAGCCACGTGTGTGTGCGCCATGATACAGTGATGAAATTTTAAATAGTGGAGAACAGCAAGTTAGCGAGGCGCCTGTTCCAAACTGGAGTACGTGCTAAAGCGAGAGTCACCCACACACACACACACACACACACACACACACAAAGGGTTGATGTAGCTGGAGGGTGAAGATGTGGGCACTGATAGACAGAAAATGTCAGTCAGAATGATTTGTGGTGGGAATTTTAATGCAGATACACATCAATTATGGAGGAGACGGAGATGGAGCCATTTTAGAGCAGAACAAACCAGCGAGCCTGAAAGTCTGAGCATGCTCACACCACACCACGGGTTTTTATTCTGTAGTTTATTTTTATTGTGCAAAAGTCTTAGGTGCCCTATTTTTAGTCTAAACTTTCTGCAGCATTTCTTTGCATGTGCCTCAGACTTTTGCACCACAGTACTGTATATTTTTCTGATCTATCTTTCATCAGCTGTTCACAAAGTCCATCGAGCCACATCATCACAACACTTTAGCTCAGATTAGCCTGCTAGCAAAACTGGCTTCTGGTTTTATTTACAAAAATACTGAGCTTACTGTTAGCTAGCTTGCCATTGCATTGCTGTGTTGCATTCTGGGTAATGATCGTCATAATTTCAGAGACACCACTTCAAATTGCTCAGCTATGACCTCACCAGATTCTCTCTTTTCTCTTGACGTTAATGAGACACAAAAAAAACCACACTTTGTCTTGTTACTGAGAAATCAGAAAGAATGAACTGTCCCGAAGACTCGAGTCTCGCAGACGAGCCGCAACAATACACGGTTAAAAAGGACGATGCGATTGTGCTGTTTATTAATAAATAAAAAACTGTAATCATTTGCATCATAGGAGGAATACCATCTCCAACAGACAAGCTCAACAACATCTAAACAAACAAATAAAAAATAATAATAATCAAATAAAAATAATAAAATATATAAAAAATATATATAAAAATATAATTAAATAACTAAATAAATAAACATAAAATACATCTAAATAAACAAATACAACAAACAGTAAAAGCTTTATTTTGTTTTCAGAAAACATTACAGTTACCGCTAGCAACAAATACATTACACAATTCATTCTCTTTTTTTAAATTACAGATTATTTTTATTTTCAAAATGTTTAATGACGTTCGTTTTGACCTGCTTAAAGGACGCGCTAGTGGAGCTGATGAGCCGCAAAACAACAAACATTTTTCAGGATTCCTTTAACTTTTATAATATTAATCAATTAATTAATTAAAATTATTTGACTCAATACTTATAAAATGCAGTAGCTTCTAAGCACCTGAGGGTTTGGGGTTTTTTTGTTTGTTTTGTTTTAAATTTCAGGTGAAGTAGCATGTGTAATGCAGAAGTGTAATTATTTACTGAACTCAGAGAACTATTTTGAATAAAATGATGATTTTGTGAGATATTTCAACGTCCACTCAAATTCTGGTTCATCCAATTTATTTTTTCTCGTCCAGTTCCATTGTTTGACTTCAAACTGCACTCCCTTGTTGTGATATGTTTTCCACGCCGGTTAGTTGTGAGAACGGTTATGGCAGTTGATAAAACAGCAAGCGTTCACCATTTCAGCATGTTTTTTAAATTGGATAATGCTGTATAAACGCCACTGCAACACTACCTCCACTACTACTGTACTACTCCATCTACTACTACCGTAGCTATCGTGTCCGAAAATCCCACAATGGCGCCTCGGAGATTCTGTCTCACGGATCGATCCAGGAGCAAACAGTCACTGACACGGACACAGCTGCTCAGAGATGTTTCTCAGTTTATTGTCGGACAAACATGAGGATATATTCACATTCAAGAGTGTGTTGTAGCGATGTGATTGGATGATGATGACTTAATTGACGAAGCTAAGTTATCTATGTATAACTAAAGGCCCAGTCCCACTGCACTTATGGATGCAAAGAGGATGTAAAACGTAAAAAAATCTTTGCCATCCGTTGGAAAACGCTATGCATCCGTTGTGTACTCATTGCATACGTGCTTCATACGCTCTATCCATCGAGCATCCGTCCACTGTGATTTCATCCGCGCAAAAAGTTTTGAGCTGCACAAAACTTTTAGAACGGATGAACTTTCCGCCGTGTACGATGTAAATCCGCGACATATACAAGCAACAAACGTTCTATGTCCGTTATCATCCGTTAAACGTCTGCTGTATCCTCTCTGCATCCTCTGGGCATCCTCGCAACTCACATCCGCTGCAGCTGAAAACGGAAAGAGGGAGGAAAGATAAGGTACATGAAACGTCTATTCATCATTAGTAGCACGGAAATAGAAAGGATGTAAGCGTATGCATCTCATATATAAAGTATTCAAAACGGACAAAGCGTTTATATCTGGGATGTATCTCGTATATTTAGGATGTCTGGAGTATGTCTAGAGTATGTAGAAGGACACCTAGCACAGTGAACGGTCTGCATCCGATATACATCCGCGCAACATCCCCTTTGTTTCCGTTAGGCGTACGTGATGCATCCCCTTCACCCGCTATGCATCCGCTCTTTCTGCTATGCGTCCACTTCTCAGTTATCACCGGTAACCCCTTCGGAGCTGTCATCCACTTCCATACGCTTTCATCCGCTAGGCTTCCTATGAACATGCGTTTAACATCCCCGCTATATACTACCAACGTCGGTTCTTTTCCATTCTGTTTTCGCAAATTTTGTCCATTTCTGGAGCGGATGAAAACGGATAGAGCCACCCCCGAAATTTTGCTCGTCCGCTGTGTCCTTTTTGCATACGTTTTATGTCCATCGGCCAGTGGGACCGGGCCTTTAAATGGATGATGAAGCATTACATCACTGGTTTGGACGACACTACTGTATGAATAAAGAGACACATTACTGATCAGCATCACTTTCATTAAACAGAGACAGACTTGTAGTACTCGCGTTCAGGATTCTAACTCAAGTTCAACTCGTGCCCTAATTTTAAGGACTCGTGACTTGATTTGAACACTGATGACTCGGACTCGGACTCATGCATTAACTGCATTCGGACTCGTAAATTGGATAAGATATTCATCTCATCTCATCTCATTATCTCTAGCCGCTTTATCCTGTTCTACAGGGTCGCAGGCGAGCTGGATCCTATCCCAGCTGACTACGGGCGAAAGGCGGGGTTCACCCTGGACAAGTCGCCAGGTCATCACAGGGCTGACACATAGACACAGACAACCATTCACACTCACATTCACACCTACGCTCAATTTAGAGTCACCAGTTAACCTAACCTGCATGTCTTTGGACTGTGGGGGAAACCGGAGCACCTGGAGGAAACCCACGCAGACACGGGGAGAACATGCAAACTCCGCACAGAAAGGCCGTCGCCGGCCACGGGGCTCGAACCCGGACCTTCTTGCTGTGAGGCGACAGCGCTAACCACTACACCACCGTGCCGCCCTAAGATATTTATATCTACATTAATTTTTATACTAATTTTGTGCAAGAGAATGCACATTCATCTGTTCATACGTCATGTTCAGGAACAAACTAACGTTAATGGCGCTAAAATGCCTGGAGAGACGCCGCTAGGACTGTCCGCTTTGTTTATACAGACTTCTCGTGCAGTGGGAAAAATGCCCTGCTATGTGTTCCATATGTATAAGAACTATCGAGGAGACGACGGCGACAACCTCGAACTTCAATCGTCATTTGGTAAGACTCCACCCAGAGAAGGAAGTGACATTCTATGTTTATTGCTCTGTTGATAGTGGGCAGGGCTTGCTGAGCAATGAACTAGCTAGTGTTAACCCTCTCTCATGTTATTTGCCCTGCTGATAGTGGGCGGGGCATGCTGAGCGATGAACAAGCTTTTTATCTGTAGCCTGTTAACTAAAATGGGGCAGTCGAGCAGGAACGCTAGTCCAACACGGCAGCAGAGACGCTTTCACATAAAGGCAGCAACAGACACCGTCACATGGTGCGGGTGGAGTCTTGTTCTCGGACTCAACTCAGATCAATAGTGGACTCGACTCGAAATTTTCTTGAATGACTTGGACTTGACTCGGATTTGAACACTGAGGGCTTGAGACTGGACCCAGACTCGAGGTTTAGTGACTCGACTCCAACACTGAGCAGAGAGCAGAATGTGCGAGCGAAGATAAATCTCAAGGATTTAATGAACCAAAACACGTAGCAATCAGACCGGCCTGTTCCAGTTCCAAACATAACAGACACATACAGTATCTCTATCACTAATGTTACCGAGCTTGCTACTTAAGAAATTACACAATATATAATAGTTAACATAAAGTTAGGTAGCATGCTACTTAATGAATTACACTACATTAATCTAAACTTAGCTAACGCACTTAAAATTGGATCACTGGAAAGGTCAAAGAAATGAAAAGAAATACTAATCAAGTTTGTGATTCGCTAAAGTCAACTAAAGCAGAGCACTTGCAGTTTACACAAGCCCACCAACACTTTATATTCTTTATATTCTATTTCTTAATTTAGTTGAAATTACAGTTCAGGTTAACTGTATTAGCCAATCAGAAATTTGAACGTCGCCACTAATCTGCCTTTTTATTTCTTTAGCTTGATTTTACTGCTGAGTGTAAAATACTCGTTTATTACACTGATTCGCTGCGTTAGCAGCTATTAAAACACAGCACTGAGCTAAGTCTAGTGAGCTAAATAGAGAGATTAACATCATTCAGAGGTAATTAAAATAGATAGCCAAGTTTGCTTATATGAGTTTGCGATATTAAACACACAAGTCCACTGTTTTTTAAAATCCATTTTACAAATCTTACACTCACAACACATTCCATGGTTTTTTTTCAATTTCTCACTTTTTTTTTTACACCTCACCTAACCTTCCTCTTCTTATCTCTCCATCTGTGCTCTCTCTCTCAGGAACAGAGCGCACACATTATTACATTTTTATTAGTGGAGATGGAATTGGGTTTGTGATAAATATCTTACACGGTTATTTTTTTTACCTCTTAAAATGAAATCCGTTCTTGTACTTTTGGATGTTATGACACGGTGCACTCATGCAGTGGTTAGAATGCGCTCTGTGTGTGTGTTTGTGTTTGTTTGGTGGCCTTTGGTTATTTCACTGATTCATCCAGTATCGAATCTTGATTTTGCAAAATCATGTTTCACTATGAGTTTATAATCTAATCACGAGTCAGTAAGTGAGCTACATTTGCACATAATCTGATCAACAAATTTGCACACAGTGAAGACTTCATTAAAGACAAGACTCTTGTATTATATATTTGGTTAGATGAACATGGACAGGGTTTTATGTTCCTGCGTCTCAGTGTTTTTTGCAGATCTCGTCTCAAATTAAATTATGGAAGAATCCGCTGGAAGACGTCGGTTAACGTGCCCCAGAAATCAAATGGGTGTTTCAGAGTTTGTTGTACTTGCCCCATAATGGTATGGACACCGATTTTATAATATATCTCGACAAAAGTAATTAGTTTTGACTGTGTAAAACTAATCCAAACCTTCATCATCGTCCAGTTCGATGGTCTCTAGAACCCTCTCCGTGAGCAGCTCATTAGCAGTAGACGTGGTAGTCGGTGTGGTTCTGGTTCTGTGCCTTTCCACACGCTATTCCCTTTTCCAACCATCATTTGCTTGAAAAAATAGTTGGCATGTATTTGTTTTGAAAAAAGTAGAATTTGTACAAGGTGGTGGTCATGTGACTGTTCTCCATATTTAACTAATTCTCTGAGTTACTGTCAGGTGTGTATAAATTGGGTGGGGGGGTGTGGCTGTTGTCTGAGTCAATCAAGCACTTCAACATGCTGTCACTCTGACTTCCTGTTTCAAAAGGAAATACGTCAACATGTCGAACTAAGTCAGAGCTACAGTATGAAGCCGTTTCATGGGGACTTGATTGGCTCAGATGCTTTCCTCCAAGAACCGCATTTTGTTGTTTTCTGTGACATAGTGACTGATTCTGGTTTCTGCCATCCATCACTTCGCAGGTACAAGGAGAGAACTCTATTTTTATCCTCTCCAAGTTACTGAATGTTGCTCTGGGTCCTTCTGGCTCACAGTGGACCACAATGTTCACTCTCCTGATTTTTCAGGGGGAATTTTAAGCCTTTATTCGTCACATGTACATTGGAGCACAGTGAAATTCTTTCTCTGCATTAACCCATCTGGGGATGTGCACACACACACAAACCCAGAGCAGTGGGTGGAGTCCTGCTGGTCCAGAGAACTGAACCAGCAACCTGTTGGTCCCAAACCTCTGTCGCTAACCTTTCGGCCAAAAGTCTTTTCCCTGACTGGGAATCGAACCCAGGCCATAGTGGTGAGAACACCAAATCCTAGCCACTAGACCACCAGGAGGTAACCATAACTTGTTCTTTCATAATTTTTTCCCCAAGATCCTCCAGATGGCAGGCTCATCTGTGTTATCTTAACACCTTCCGCAAACATGTAGTATCACCACACCTGCTTGTAGGATCCCACACAGCTTCTGTCACATCCAGTGTGATGAATGTCTTCAAGTCTTGCAAGTCTTCTGCCCACAACACACATCGACATTCGCTTACTCTCCATTTACCACTTTTTTTTTTACACCTCATCTAGTTTCCCCATCTTGATCACAACTTTGCTCATTTATCTCTTTCCAGGGAACAGGGTCTGATCTCCTGAGGAAATACCTGAAAAGAGGAAACTCAATCACTCTGACTAAACGGAGCCAAGGAGATGCGACCCTGTGCTCTACTGTCATTAGGAAGCGAGGGATAATCAGGCATTGATAAAGATCAGAAGGAACAAACAGCGCTGTGTAGTGGAGCTTTGCTAAGGATTCTGTAAATGTGTGTGAACCTGCATGGATGGATTCTGTTCATTCTAATGCGAAGCGCCTGAACCTCGGTGTGGTTCTTTAGGCAGGTGAGAACACAGTAATCACACTCGAGTGCAGAACCTAAGTGTCTGAGAGCGCTCTCACACCTGTTAGAGCATCACCAAGTCTGAATCGGGGTGAAAAAATATTTTGTTTGGTTTAATTTCAGACTGCACATAATAAAACAAAGCAAAAAGCAAAAAAAAAAAAATTCTAAGGCAGCGTGAAAAACATCCTCGTAAAAACTTTTCATTCATCGGTCTGAATACAGTGACAGAAATAGAATCGAAACAATACTTCACTAGAAATCATAAAATTCACCTGAATATGGAGAACATGGAACTTTGTGTGTCCCAGACGAGTTTATTTTCTCTTTTTCTTCAGAACCCATGGCATTCCTGTAGATCTACAGTTCTTTTTTGGGCTGAGTTTGTGCCTCACATCTCAGTTTACTCGCTAAAAAAATCCACAAAAATGTTTCCTGCAAAACAAAACATGCTGTATTTATGATTCACTTCCTGGAGTCGAGTTGATTCAGAATCAAAGACTGGCAAAAAAAAAAAAAAGAGAAGAAATGTGGGAATTTGAACACAGAATTAATCAGCAGTGGGTTAATTGAGGTGCACGGTTTTGGTTTTTTTGCTGGTTCGATCCCTGGACCAGCAGGACTGGCTAAGTGCCCTTGAGCAAGGCGCCCAACCCCCAACCGCTCCGGCAAGAGTGGTGGCGAATCTTGTGTCTGATTAGCCAAAGAAAAACTGATGATGCGATTATCAGTTCGGGCATTTAACTGTTTTTTTTTTTTTTACATCTCACAGGAAATATTTTGTTTGGTTTATCATATTAGTTTTGCACAAAAGCTATGTAACCAATCAGGCTTGTGGTACTTCAGTCCAACTCGTGCCCTAATTTTAAGGACTCATGACTTGGACTTGGGCGGCACGGTGGTGTAGTGGTTAGCGCTGTCGCCTCACAGCAAGAAGGTCCGGGTTCGAGCCCCGGGGCCGGCGAGGGCCTTTCTGTGTGGAGTTTGCATGTTCTCCCCGTGTCCGCGTGGGTTTCCTCCGGGTGCTCCGGTTTCCCCCACAGTCCAAAGACATGCAGGTTAGGTTAACTGGTGACTCTAAATTGAGCGTAGGTGTGAATGTGAGTGTGAATGGTTGTCTGTGTCTATGTGTCAGCCCTGTGATGACCTGGCGACTTGTCCAGGGTGTACCCCGCCTTTCGCCCGTAGTCAGCTGGGATAGGATCCAGCTTGCCTGCGACCCTGTAGAAGGATAAAGCGGCTAGAGATAATGAGATGAGACTTGGACTTGAGCACTGATGACTCAGACTTGGACTCGTGCATTAACTGCATTCAGACTCGTAAATTGGAGACGAGAACTCGGATTTTTTCTTTATTTTTGGTAACATGCCATAATAATTTGGCCTAAGATATTTATATCTACATTAATGCTTATACTAGTTTTGTGCAAGAGAATGCACATTCATCTGTTCATACGTCATGTTCAGGAACAAACTAATGTTAATGGCGCTAAAATGCCTGGAGAGACGCCACTAGGATTGTCTGCTTTGCTTATACAGACTTCTCGTGCAGTGGGAAAAATGCCCTGCTGTGTGTTCCATATGTAGAAGAACTATCGAGGAGACGATGGGGACGACCTCAAAGTTCAATCGTCATTTGGTAAGACTCCACCCAGAGAAGGAAGTGACACGCTATGTTCATTGCTTTGTTGATAGTGGGCGGGGCTTGCTGAGCAATGAACAAGCGTTTTATCTGTAGCTTGTTAACTAAAATGGGTCAGTCAAGCAGGAACGTTAGTCCGACACAGTAGCAGAGATGCTTTCACATAAAGGCAGCAACAGACACCGTCACATGGTACAATCGGAGTCCTGTTCTCGGACTCGACTCGGATCAATAGTGGATTCAACTTGGACTCGACTTGAAATTTTCTTGAATGACTTGGACATGACTCGGACGTGAACACCAGGGACTCGAGACTGGACTCGGACTCAAGGTTTAGTGACTCGACTCCAACACTGTAACCAGTGTAGCTAAAGAAAATGTACTTATTTCAAAAGACACCATTCAGCTTCAAAGACTTCGTAACAAAACAATCTTCCACCTTTCCACCTTTGAGTCGCTATAGCAACCAGCAAGCATTCAGGCACAAACAATTCATGTGGTTTTCAGGAGGAAAAAGAAAAAACGTACAATAACCTGGTTGCACAAGTGTGCACACCCTTTTATAACGGGTCACGTGACTGTTCACAGAATGAACCAATCACATTCAAATGCACGTTCAGAAGTGATTGTCATACACCTGTCATCAGTGAGGTGATTCTGATTAAGCAATTCCAAAATATGGAACACTGATGGCCATCATCAAGAAGTGGACAAAATGGCGTACCACAGTTACATCACCAAGAGCAGGACGTCCCTCAAAAACCGACAACAAGACAAGAAGAAAACTGATCATAGAGGCTGCTGAGGGACCTACAGCAACATTAAAGGAGCTGCAGGAACATCTGCCAAGTCCTGATTAATCTCTGCATGTGACAGCAGTCTCCCGTTTTCTTCATGTCTGGGCGTTGGGGTAGTGAGTCTAGACTGGAGCAGTTTCTCAAGAAAATACATCCAAGCTTCAATAACCATGTGGTATGATCTGATGAGACCATGGTAGAACTTCTAAAAGGTATTTTTGGCACAAAAACAAGACTGCTTATCACCTAAAGAATACCATATGCACAGTGAGCATGGTGGTGGCAGCATCATGTTCAGTTTCTGCTTCTCTTCAGCCTGGACTGGGGCTCTAGTCATGATCGAGGGAATCTGGAGGGGATAGCTCCAAATACCAATCTATCCTGGTACAAACTTGAATGGCTTCATAAGAAGAAGATCAACGTTTTGGAATGTTGCAGTCTGAACACAGGTCTAAATCCTATTAAAAACCTGTGGAATGACCTGAAGAGGGATGTGTACAGGAGATCTGCTCAATATCTGATCGATCTGGAGCATTTTTGTAAGGAAGAGCGGAATAAAATAACCAAATGAAGATGTGCTACGTTGATAGCTTCTTACACAAAACACTGAGTCCTGTGTTACAAGCAAAGGATGCTTTAATATTGTGCTAATTAAGGGGTGTAAATACTTATGCAACCAGGTTACTGTACATTTTTTCTCTTTATTTCTTTCCCTAAAATGTTTCTATTTGTTTTTCGCTGGAATCGTGTTGGTTGTTATATCACTTTAAAGGTTAAAAAAAAAGATCTTATATGATTTATCTTGGTTTCATATTTTTTCTTCACAAAAACCTGCAATTTTAACAGGGGTGTGTAAACTTTTTATATCCACTGTATGTTCCTGTTTGTCAGTGATGGAGACCTCATATAAATTCTCTCATAATGTTCAGCTGCACGGTGAAGTGTAATTCATCCTAAATCTGTGTGACGGGATGTGGTTCAAGGCAGATATATTTTTTTACTTCCTGACTTTTATTAGCTGTAGCTCAAGTGCAAAACTAAAGAAGCAAACTTCAAAGACCAAACATATTTTGAGTGAGTGACTACATTTGGAGTAAAGAGACACTAAAATGCCTTTAAGACTGAATATTTTACATGGTGAGACCACAGAGAGGACGTTTAGGAGTCAGACGTCTCAATCTGGGAATAGATGAAAGCCAAAATAAATGACTGCCTGTAAGAACAACCCACACTTCTGTCTGTGTCCTTCTCTCTCTCTCTCTCTCTCTCTCTCTGTCTCTCTCTCGGTCACTGCTCAGCTTTAATAAAGACCAATGACGACGTTACTGAGCAATTAGGGCTGCGCTCTCTTACCACACTCCACCAATTAGTCTCATCCCTCTGCACATGTACATGGCATATGGCGAGCTTTATTCCATAACTGTGCTTTTCAATGAGCCATGAATTCAGACACAGATATTAGATGTCAAATTCAGCACTTCATGTTTTTAATAATCTTTTCAATCGGGTGAACGCTGCTGATATACAAAAGTGTTTTTACTTTAGGATTGATTATTGGTGTTTCACACTGCTGTGGTTTAAATTACCAATTAATTTGCATTTTGGGAAACAACCTTTAAAAACAAAAATAATAACTACACAAGGCGGCACGGTGGTGTAGTGGTTAGCACCGTCGCCTCACAGCAAGAAGGTCTGGGTTCGAGCCCCGCGGCCAGTGAGGGCCTTTCTGTGTGGAGTTTGCATGTTCTCCCCATGTCCACGTGGGTTTCCTCCGGGTGCTCCGGTTTCCCCCACAGTCCAAAGACATGCAGGTTAGGTTAACTGGTGACTCTAAATTGAGCGTAGGTGTGAATGTGAGTGTGAATGGTTGTCTATGTGTCAGCCCTGTGATGACCTGGCGACTTGTCCAGGGTGTACCCCGCCTTTCACCCGTAGTCAGCTGGGATAGGATCCAGCTCGCCTGTGACCCTGTAGAACAGGATAAAGCGGCTACAGATAATGAGATGAGATGAGATAACTACACAATCAGGTGGGGTTGGTCAGACCTCCTTCAGATGCCACCAGAACTGCTGAGAATTCCTTTGAAATAGGGCAGTGTTGGTAGGAATTCCTTCAGGCGTAGATGGGATTGGGTGGAATTTAATACAATTCCTTCATGGGAGGGATGGAATGGTCAGAATTATTTTGGGAGTGGCCAGAATGGTCAGAATTCCTTTAAGAGTGAGGGGAATGGTCAGAATTCCTTTGGGAGTAGCAGGAATGGTCAGAATTCATTTAAGAGTGAGGGGAATGGTGAGAATTCCTTTGGGAGTGGTGGGAATGGTCAGAATTCCTTTAAGAGTGAGGGGAATGGTCAGAATTCCTTTAAGAGTGAGGGGAATGGTCAGAATTCCTTTGGGAGTGGTGGGAATGGTCAGAATTCCTTTAAGAGTGAGGGGAATGGTGAGAATTCCTTTGAAATAGGGCAGTGTTGGTAGGAATCCCTTCAGGCGTAGATGGGATTGGGTGGAATTTAATACAATTCCTTCATGGGAGGGATGGAATGGTCAGAATTCCTTTGGGAGTGGGGGGAATGATCAGAATTCCTTTAAGAATGAGGGGAATGGTCAGAATTCCTTTGGGAGTGGTGGGAATGGTCAGAATTCCTTTAAGAGTGAGGGGAATGGTGAGAATTCCTTTGAAAGTGAGGGGAAATGGTCAGAATTCTTTTGGGAGTGGGCAAAATTAGTCAGAATTCCTGCAGGGCAGGATCTGTCAGAATTGCTTCAGAAGCAGTTGGGATTGAGCATAATTCCTTTGAGAATGTGCAGGTTTAGTTAGAATTCCTTGAGAAGTGGGCAAGATTTCTTTGACAGCAGATGGGAATGGGATTTAAAAACCATCTAGCACTTTTAGAACCTCTACTTAGTGGTAAAAAATGTAAAGTGTGTTATCCTGACATGACCGCGAACAGAAGGACACTGTGGTCCTGATACTATATCACTGAGGGAGTCGACCACAAGCAGGCAGCAGGTGCGATCTTACACCTGTTCTGTGATCTGATGATGAACTTGAATGTGAAATGACTTCTTTTTCTTGTCCTTCTCCTCTGAGTTTCTCTCTCTCCCTCCATCCTGTTTTATCTGGTCTTTTATCGCCTCCTAGCAGACATGGACTGAAATGGAGGAGCATGTTACCCAACCATCCATATCTCACACACACACACACACACACACTTAGAAGCTTGTAGCAAACCATCCGTTCAAGCATCTCCAAATCGATTTCAGCCTCTGCTCGAGTAACTAGATTTAAATGTTTACAGTGTTGGCCTTTTCACACTGCAGTTCCTGACTAAACAAATGGAGGAGGATTAAATGTTAGATTCTGTTCCACAACATGACTGGGAACTGAATTCTGGGAACGGGACTTGTTCAGTGGGTCTATTTAAACAGTGTGTGTCATTTACACCTCTGACATCACGAGACTGACGTGATGAACTGCTCCAGAGGTGTTCATTTTCAGTGAAACCACAGAGCCGAATATTAGGATGTTGTATGTCTTTCTAGTTTCGCGATAACATTTACAGTTTTTTAGGAGACACCTTAAAACTACAATTTTCTACTTTTTCAGCTAAAACAACACCAAGACAGGGTATCACTAAAATTCACGAGGTGATCTTGTGAATTTGTATTTCAACATAGGACATGAAGGATGTGAATTTGTTTCTGGTAGCAGTTATTCTAACTTCTTCAACTTTGTCTGGGTGAACCGTGACCTGTGAATTTCTAAGCCTTCGAGGGTACTTCAAAAAGTTCTTGGCCTCACCCAGAAAATGTCACAGGAGAAAGATTGTTCTTGCATTATTTTTCAACATCGTCACCTTTAACTTGAATACGCTTGGTCCACTGATGTTCAAGCTTCGCTATCCCTTTGCAGAAGAAGGTCACATCTTGAGCCTCCAGGTCCTCCTCAACAGCATGGAAGACTTCTTCATCACTCTGAAAATGACGACCACGCAAGTTTAGGAAACAGATAGAAGTCAGACGAAGCCAGGTCAGGTGAGTAAGGTGCATGTGGCAACAGTTCAAAGCCACATTTGGCTGCCCCTGCCCCCTGTGCTGTGTGGATGGACACATTGTCCTGGAGAAACAGCATGCCAGCTTGAAGCGTTCCTCCCCTTTTTTTCTTTGATTGCTTCTTTCAGTTGAGTTTTTGTGGAGAGTGATATTTAGCTTTATAGCATACAGTTGTGCCACAAAATGGGAGTTAGGCCCCTTGTTTCCAAGTGAGGCCAAGAACTTTTGAAGTACCCTCGTAGGTCTTGTGATCCAAGAAACCAAGTGTGTAGAAATTGGTCTGTTTGGCCAGTAATAAAGGACGAACTGGTGAGTTAATAAGTGGCATCACAATGGACTTTTGCCTCACTGTTTTCTTACTGTTCCTTGGCATGTACGTAGGGAAAGAGTCCATCTTCAAGTCTCCGGGTTTTGGCATAAGTAGTAGTTCCATCTTTTCAGTTCCTTTTCCTCTGCCTGTTGTATGTTCTTGTTAGTGGCATTGACTCCTCTGCTTCCTCACTTCAAAGATCTTTTCCCAGTTCCACACAGATGGCCTCCTTTACTGCTACTTATTTGCCCATAAGTTATACACAATTCCTCAATAACAAAAAAAAAAGTGTTCCTTGTCTCCTAGAGTGTCATGAATCTCATGATGTCACAGGTGTGAATTCTGCGTGATAATTGGATACGTAGCTGCTCGGATGAGCATTGAAACATCTATAGAATTAAATAAGCCCAGTCGTCAAGATTTGAAATAACCTGAAGGATTGAAAACTGGAATTAAAAAAATCTCTTTATAGCCATGTTGCAAAACACATCCTTCAGCAACCCTGCTATTTTTCCACATGAGAAGCTTGTTAAAGACTGAGCTAGCTTGTGAAATAATAATAATTTGCTTGACATGACTCACTAGACTGACATAATATTACGTACTATGACTACTGTGCATGTTATTAAACATGCCCTTGTCATTTCCCCTTGGAGGAATAACCATTGCTATCATAAAGGTCTGTTATGCTCCAAGCTGCACAGCTATTCCATCTATATACATGAGAGCTGACATACTTCACTTCATTCTGCTGGTTAATTAGTGGGCTAGCAGCACCCTGGTGGTTCAGCTGTCTATGGTTTCACCCTCATCCACTGTGCCACATCGTTGGATGTCCAACAGCTTAATTGATCTTGCTCTCTGGGTCAAAAGAAATAGAGGTCTGGTTTCAGTCTTTTCTCTTGCTTAGCATAACAGGCTAGTTTTCTGTGATGCAGTGGCTTCCTGTATCTCATGATATATACAGTATGTGGTGTGGTAGGTTTCACCCATCCAGATTGGCAGCTGTTAATGGGGTGGGAATTCGTGCCAAAATTGGATTGATTGGGTAAAGAAAAAGGAGTCCAGTTAATTTGATTGCTCATAATTCAGAATTTCTGACATCCGACTATGAAAAACCAAAGAAAACTCTCCTTGAATGTGGAATTCCTACTCAGGAAGGATTCATCTACATATGATGCAGAGTTATTATCATTTTGAAATTTTCATTAGTTTTTATTTTGGTCATTCAATGTTTTGTTTTGTATTTCAGTTTAGATTTAGTTTAGTCAGTTTTACGACTACGGGTTTGTTTGTTTGTTTGTTTGTTTGTTTGTTTGTTTTATTTTGAACTATTGACTACTTTTCATTTTATTTAGAGGTTTGAGAATCGGTTAGGAGTAGACATCCAACAGATCAGGAGAAACATGATGTCAAAATCAGGCTTAGCACTACTGCTGAAGAAGGCAATGTCCAGACAGTTGTACCCCAGGATCCGGTGATTGAAGTGCGGAAATTGATGATGATGATGATGATGATGATGATGAGTCTACATGTAGTTGTATTTAGTGTTAGTTTTAGTTTTCCAGGTATTCCACAGCAAATATCTTTCGAGTTTTACAACAGCTGGCATTACATTACTGCCACCTTCTGGAACTAGTCCGTTACTGTCTTGAGGAGGAAAACAAAACGAAAATGAGAATAAGGCTAATTTTACCTGCAATTCTATTTAATTTCAGTTCATATTGAATTGTTCATAATAGTTTTTATTTGGTTTTCGGGTTTATTTAAAAACGGTCTTTTTTATTGCAGTTAACGAAATTTATTTTTCACAGTTAGTTCTAGTTTTAGTCTTAATTTTTGTAAACTATAGTAACCCTGATACGATGGTCTGTGGACATGACAACTCACATTGTCAGCACTAAATAAAATGACACTTTCCTACTGTTAAATGTGATTACAATAATTGTAGTAATACTATAGTCCTTCTATATACAGAATACAAGCCGTAGGGAAGCCATGGCCTAATGGTTAGAGAAGCAGCTTTGGGACCAAAAGGTTGCCAGTTTGATTCCCTGGACCAGCAAGGATGGCTGAAGTGCCCTTGAGCAAGGCACCTAACCCTCACCTGCTCCCCAGGCTGCTCTGGGTTTGTTGGGTGTTGCTCTGGATAAGATCGTTTGCTAAACACCTGGAATGTAATGTAATACAGAACACGGTGTGATCAGAAAGTTCTGGGACTGTTCCTGTTATGAATGAACAGAGCATGGCATGGTCATATGGTACTTGCACAGCAGGAGTGAGCAGTAACTTTCATGAGTCAGTTTGCCACGTGATACTGCACCAACAGCCTGTATGACACACCATTTTACTGTGGACCTCAAACTTGAGCAGAGAACAAACATCAAACTGTGTTAAATTCAGGAAATCGACAACAGAGACCCTTGAAATGCTTCATGAACACAACCCCCGAACATGTCCAAGAAATTGAGTGCATTGTGTGTCAGGACTGTTGGGTTGCCCTGACCTCTGCTCCTCTTGATGCCACACAAAACACCTCGTCTGGCTCAGTGCTTATTGCCATCGGCTTGCTGAAGCATTTCACTGGTCTCCATTGCCAATTTCCCGAGTTTGACACAAGTTGATGTTTGCTCTCTGTGTAAAATCACAAATTTGCGTGTGCGCATTGTCACAAAAATGCATGTAACACAGGTCCTGATGTTGGCAGCGCAATGTCATGCGGCATACTGACTCAGGAAATTTACAGCTTGCGCCTTCTGCATGAGCACAACTGTGCTGCAGTCTGTTCATTCGCAATGGGAACAGCATTGGAAATTTTTGATCGCACCTTGTATAGTAGTCCATGCTTTAGACTAATCAGCATTGGTCAAATCTCTCACATTGATCAAATCGTTCACTATTTTCACAGCTAAAATCCAGATTCATATATCAGTAATATCACTTGCAAAATATCTGCACACTCATACTGTCATTCTGTGCTCACTGTTACTTATATTATATTTATACTTATTTAAATTTACTATTCATCTTTGCACTATGCACCATATTGCACCAAAAGGGAAATCCTTTCTGTGATGAACAGCTAAAATCCAGATTCATATATCAGTAATATCACTTGTAAAATATCTGAACACTTATTCTGTGCACACTGTATACTTTATATTTATTTAACTATTCCATACTTGACTTACCTGGATTACTTTGCACTATGCACCTATTTTTGTTGTTGTTGTTGTTTGCTTGTTTGTTTGTTTTGTGTATACGCTTTTTTATCTGTTTTGTACTATGAGAGCTAAGTGAACCGGAGTCAAATTCCTTGTGTGTATCCACATACCTGTCAATAAAAGTGTTTCTGATTTTAATAGGTCACTCATATCACTAATGTTAATTGGGTAGCTGATTGCTAACAAAAAATAACCTCTCATGGAAGCGTCCATGTGGGCGGCACGGTAGTGTAGTGGTTAGCGGTGTCGCCTCACAGCAAGAAGGTTCTGGGTTCAAGCCCAGTGGTTGACGGAGGCCTTTCTGTGTGGAGTTTGCATGTTCTCCCCGTGTCTGTGTGGGTTTCCTCCGGGTGCTCCGGTTTCCTCCACAGTCCAAAGGCATGCAGGTTAGGTTAACTGGTGGCTCTAAATTGACCGTAGGTGTGAATGGTTGTGTGTCTCTATGTGTCGTCCTGCAATGATCTGGTGACTTGTCCAGGGTGAACCCCGCCTCTCACCCAGAGTCAGCTGGGATAGGCTCCAGCTCACCTGTGACCCTGCACAAGATAAGTGGTTACGGATGATGGATAGAAGCATCCGTGATTTTTTTCCCCACTTTGGTGCTCAAAACTAGGTTGAAAATGACGTTCTGCATAAACCCCTGCTGCCATTCATGTTACAAAGTCTCCTTGTCCTGGAAACGGCCTTGTATACACTTATGAGTCATGAGAGGAAGTCAACAAAGAGTTTTTAAACACATTATTGTAAACTAATGTGTGTTTGTTTGGGACTTTTCACATGACATCACCTTGCTGCGTGTTTTAAGAATAGTCGATGCAGAAACATAGACCTCCATTTTCTTTCGAACAGACACAAAGTGGTGCAAACTGCAGCCATCGATATGTAGGTGGTGTGATTGGACTGAAGTGCACTAAGTAGGGAGCAGATTCAGGTTACACAAGGAGGCTTAGAGAAGCAGGAGTGGACTGGAAAGCAGCGATAATTGTCCTTTTGCTGTGCAGGATTTGAGCCGCATTCATTCCTCCTACCTGCGGCGACTTTCTTTTTCCTCACAGCATCCTTTCTTTTCTCCTCACTGCTGATCCACTCACAATGCTGTGCCTTTCAACATTGCTCTCATAATGCTTATGCCAACAGCACTCTGTGTGCGTGTGTGTGTGTGTGTGTAGATTCACACAGAAAGACCTTGGCTGAACAGCTTCATTATTTAAAACCTTTGGTGTACAACACATGCAAAAGCTTTAAAAAATGACGGTGAATAACAAACAGGAATATTTGGAATTATGTGTGTGTGTGTCCCTTTTTTCCTCACTGAACCATTCTGTACTCTCACGGTGCTCTGCCTTTCCACACAGTTCCTGTACTGTTTATGCCAACAGCTGTGTGTGTGTGTGTGTGTCTCAAACAAACCCTGAATAGACTTATTACTAGATTTGGGACCTGAATAGTTTAAACAGATTCATTATTTCGCGTGTTTAGTGCACCGACCATGCAAAAGTGATAACGGCACTGACTGTGAATGCAGAATGTGTGTGTGTGTGTGTGTGTTTGTGTGTGTGTTTGCATCCCAGGATGTCTGCTCTCAACATTTAATAGGTCCAGAAGGTGTAGCAGGACATCCAACTAACTCCCTTACTGTGGCTTGTGAAGTGTTTCACTTCGAGACAGATTTCTCTTTGGCACAAAGCAACACTAAATTACTCCAGCGTTTATATTCTGATTGATTGTGTAATGAATAAAACACGGTGTGTGTGGTACGCTGTTTGAGTAAAGTAATTAACTTTGAGGTGGTGTGATGAGTTACCTTTACCACCACAGAGTTGATTATTTTCCTCTAACAGCACGTCCTTAAGTGTTTTATTCCTCTTACACCTCAGCAATTTACCAACCATTACAATTTTTATTAAACATTACGCTTTTTATCTCTTAATGTTGTCTAAAATCCGAGAAACAAGTTCTCATTTACATTACAGCAGCTATAAACAGTCTTTTCCTCACCAGCTTGTCACGTTACACAGAAACCATAAAGAACCGTAAACTCCTCTGTCCTGGAACCTTAAAGTTCCAGTTTCACCTCTGACACTGGAGACTCCTTCCATAAATGTTACAGAAACACATTCCTCCTCATAGAAAACTTCACCACATCAACAATGACTTTCTTTATTATTAAAAGCACTACATTTCAAAACAAGAAAGGCTTGTGATTTTGACTTTTGGTGTGTTTCTGCTCAGTATGCAGTCAAACGTAATAACAATAAGGATTCTAAAATAAAGAGAAAAATAAAAGAAGGTGACGATATTTTGAAGCATCCACGTGAGCAAAGTGTCTCATCTCTCAACTGGGATATGAACAAAACCATTTCGTAAACCTTTCAACACGAAGTCATTTTGCTGGTAATGCGGTTAGTTGGAAAAAACATTCGTGTCCGACGTTTCACTCCTGAGTTTCCGTATAAGGAGACTCGCTAACGTGAAGCTCGACTGATCGGATTTAAATCGAATACGTGTTGATGAGTTACTTTCTGAGATTTTATATACGGATTACAGTTTCCAGTTTAAATCACTGATTTATTTCAATCACACACCAATTTAATGAAGTTTTTTACATTGAAACTCCAAAACAGGAATAAAGGCAAAACAGCTACCAGCAGTGCTTACTTTTGTTGACTTTAATAAGGTGTTTGACTCCATACACAGAGAATAAGTTGACATTCTTGTTGAACATCTTGTTGATATTCTATTATACATTCATTGAAAGTGTTTTAGCTTTTTCTATATGCTGCTGGTATCACTCCATTACTGTACAGGATAGGAACCGCCTGCATAATATTGTCAAGGTGTGTTCTAAGATTATTGGACTTCCTGCTCGCCACCTGAATACTGTGTACGAGCAGCAGGCTAGCGGTCTGGCTCGTCGAATTCTTAAGGACTCGACTCATGCTTTGTTCCCGGCATTTGAGCAGCTGCCATCTGGTCGCAGGTTCCGCTGTCCGGCCTGTAAGACCCAGAGGAGGAGAGCAACCTTTGTTCCAAGTGTTATTCTCCTCCTGAACTCTAAGAAGTCTAAGACAGTTACAATAACTTAAGTCTTCTGTACAATACTCTCGTGCAATATCACATGTCCTGATGTGCAATATTACAATATCACCTTGTCACTTTAACTGCAATGCCACTCTAATCATATTGTCATTTTAATTTTATCCACGCGTCATTTTATTTATTTGCCATATTTTATCTGCTGCCTTTTTTTTTTTTTTTTTTTACACTTTGTTACTGGCAGCAGGCCTGCCATTGTACATTGTACATAATACGCTGGGGTTTTTTCCCACCCATTTTTGTGATTTTATTCTTTTTGTGATTTTATTTTCTTGCTCTTTTAATGTACTGCTCTTCGCCCTTCTAATTGCCCTTTGGGGATAAATAAAGTTTTGTCTAAGTCTAAGAAAAGTGGATGGAAATACTGACAGTCTACAGAGTGCCAACTAAAATGGTGGAATCAATTAACATCCTCTACAAAGACACAAGTACTAAGACCTAACAGAGACAGTTTTTTGATGTAGTTGCAGGTGTTCTCCAAGGAGATACCCTTACACCATTCTTATTTATAGTTGCATTAGATTACGCCCTTTGCGAAGCTACCAGAGATACAGAAATAGGGTTCATGACATCAAAATGACAAGGCTCTCGGCAACCTGCTGTATTTATCACCAACATAGACTTTGCTGATGATTTGGCCTTATGTTCAAACTATGTCGAGCAGGTCCAATTACTCTTATGGCCCTTTTCCACTACCCTTTTTCAGCTCGCTTCAGCTCACTTCAGCCCGACACGGCTCGCGTTTCGACTACCTCAGAACAGCACGACTCAGCTCGCTTCAGCCTTACTCAGCTCCCAAAACTCGCACGGTTTTGGAGTGGAGCTGAAGCAAGCCAAACCAAGCCGAGTGGGGCTAGGGGCGTGAGCAGACACTCCCCTATGCACTGATTGGTGAGGAGGAGTGTCCTCACACGCCCACACACGCCCCGCAAGCACGCTGGGATCTGTAAACACCGTAAACCCAGAAGAAGAAGAATTACGAATTACGAGAATTTCTGAAGCCTTATGCGCCAAAGACATGCAGGTTAGGTTAACTGGTGACTCTAAATTGAGCGTAGGTGTGAATGTGAGTGTGAATGGTTGTCTGTGTCTATGTGTCAGCCCTGTGATGACCTGGCGACTTGTCCAGGGTGAACCCCGCCTTTCGCCCGTAGTCAGCTGGGATAGGCTCCAGCTCGCCCGCGACCCTGTACAGGATAAGTGGTTATGGATAATGGATGGATGGATGTTCATGGATAGAATCTAGCAAGAAGGCTATGGAAATAAGAATTGGACTAACTTGGCAAGCACTGAACAAAATGGACAAACGATGGAAATCTAACCTAGAGAGATCACTAAAAATACAGTTCTTCAGAGCGACAGTTGAGAGTGTTTTGTTGTACGGTGCAGAGTGCTGGACACTTACAAAGGATATGAACAGCCGATTAGATGGCACGTACACACGAATGCTAAGAGCAGGTGTCAGTGTTTCTTGGAAAGATCACAAATCAATAATGATCTGTACGGAAACCTCAGCAGCATATCGCCAACACTTTGTGTAAGGATGCTGAAGTTTATAGGGCACATGTGGAGGAGAAAGGAGGAATTAGTGAGTCAAGTGCTTCTTTGGGAGCCAGAGTAAGAAGGAGGGGAAGATCAGCACTTACTTATGTTGACCATTTGAGGAAAGACACCAGATTACCCACTGAGGAACTGAAAAACATCATGGATGACCGTGAAGAATGGAGGAAGCTTGTCGATGATGTTCAAGCTAGCTTGAGATAGACAGAAAGAGATATTCAGGTAAGACAAAAGTAATGGCACCTTATGAAACAAAGAACAGGTATGCGTGTTAATGAATGCTCAGCGATGACGCTTGTTCACCCTTTAGTTGTCATTTGTGTCATTTTCAGCTCTTGGTCAGCTTTCCTTTTTATGCAGGTTTGTGGGTGTGGCTAAATGTAAATCAGCTGTCTCCTAAAAGTGCTTGGTAAATGACTGATTGACAGTTAGTGTTACATCTCATCTCATCTCATTATCTCTAGGCACTTTATCCTGTTCTACAGGGTCGCAGACAAGCTGGAGCCTATCCCAGCTGACTACGGGTGAAAGGCGGGGTTCACCCTGGACAAGTCGCCAGGTCATCACAGGGCTGACACATAGACACAGACAACCATTCACACTCACATTCACACCTACGCTCAATTTAGAGTCACCAGTTAACCTAACCTGCATGTCTTTGGACTGTGGGGGAAACCGGAGCACCCGGAGGAAACCCACGCGGACACGGGGAGAACATGCAAACTCCGCACAGAAAGGCCCTCGCCGGCCCCGGGGCTCGAACCCGGACCTTCTTGCTGTGAGGTGACAGCGCTAACCACTACACCACCGTGCTGCCCTGGACTTTAACATGACTTTACAAAATTATTGATAAAGAGGTCTTTATTTGTCACATGCATATTACAGCACATTGAAATTATTTTCTTCACTTATCCCAGATTGCTAGGAGGTTGAGGTAAGTCATGATACAGCGCCCCCTGGAGCAGAGGAGGTTAAGGAATTTGCTGAAGGGCCCAACAGTGGCAGTTTGGCATCGCTGGGATTCAAACCTCCAACCTTCTGGTCACTAAACAGATTTTCCTATCTGTTTGTATGAAGCCATAGTTTCATAGGCTGTGACTTTCTGTCATCATAACACACAGCTTTTCCTGCCCAAGTATTTTTTTTTTTTTTTGATGGGGGTATAACCTTCATTCTGTTGCCATCTCAGCTGAGATGACTTTTCAGAATAAGGACGACAGAGCGCTATGGTGAAATGTCTTTAAATTGCCATAAATTAAGCTGTCAACTCTTTTTTTGTGGGCCTTTTTTTCCGTTGCACGGCAGTGAGAAAGAAAAAGGAGTTTTGCTCCATTTCCTGATGTCACTGCGGCAGTCAGAAACTGTCGCGAGCGTCGCTGCTTCAGAGACACTGATACGTGTGTGTGTGTGTGTGTGTGTGTGCACTTGTCGAAGTCAACGGGCTTTGTCCTGCCAGGAATCAAGAAATATCAATAAATGCCATGGGGATCATAAAAAACACTCAGGAGCTTTTAGATGTTGTTTCAGAGAAATTAATTTAGAAAAATGGGGATTTTTATGGCACGAGATTAAATACGAGCCTGGATTAAAGAGCACTGCGACTCATTTCCTTTCCAATATGTATTAGACCACACTTAACGTTATTGACATGTCATCGTTTCTATAGTAACACCTCCTTCACATGTTTAAAAGAAGTATGTAAATGTTGATATGATTGCGTTTTCTGTAAAGAAACATTTCTGAAAGGAGTCTCCGGTGTCAGCGCTTTGAGGTGAAGTTGTAACTCGGTTTTCTGACATCTTCAGGACAGATTCTCAAGAACATGACAAGCCGCGTTTTTGCAAAAGAAAAATGAGAAACGAGGGAATGAATGTTTGTAGCTGCTATAACATACAGTAAGTGACAACATGACGACAACTTTATTGTTTCTCAAACGTTAACAGTAAATGTAACGATAAAAGGATAAGAAGTACAGGATGACATTGTTCTTTAATAAATACAAATTGTTAGTGTTTGGGAAATTTTTGTTGTGTACAATAAATATAAATAAAACTAATATAATAAAAAATTAATAGAATGAATAAAACTCTTGCTCATGATATGTTGTAATATAAATAATAAACTTCATTGTATGCAATGTACCAGTGAATCTGCTTCTTCACAACACCATGGCCTAATGGCTGGCTGGGGAAGCAGCTTTGGGACCAGAAGGTTGCTGGTTTGATTCCCTGGACCAGCAAGAATGGGAAAAATACCGAACCCCCATGCTGTTCTGGGTGTGTTGTACATCGCTCTGGATAAAAGCGTCTGTTAAATGGCCATAATGTAATGTTACTGGTGTGTTCGATTTGTACTGGGAAGTCTGGATTTCCATGTTCCTAGGCAGAAATGTCAGCTGGAACTCCCCTTGAGGTCGCATTTCCAACTAGGAAAGTCAGAGGAATCAGAAAAACCCCGATTTCAAAATCCAAGATGGCTGTTGTAATGTACTGTTTATTATCACTTCTGTCTTATTTGCGTCTCATTAAACCAGTCAGGGACACAGTACTGTCCAACATCCATCTGTGGACACGTTACTCCAGTGCTTCTGTTCGCAAAATACCGTGTAATGCCTTGATATTGACTGGTCATGCTAATGATAGCTAACCTGGCTAGAATTATGCTAATTGAATTATGGAATTAGGTTTCTGACTTATTAGCTCATCCGGCCAACAGGTGATGAGTTTATGCCATCATGTGTCATCCGTCATCCATCATCTGTCCGGCATCGTTCACATTTCACGAAAATCGCTTCTTCTCTCTCAATTCTTCACCAATTTTTATTCTTTCTGGTATGAAGGTAGGGGTACCTAGGGTGCATATAACTTCTACCCAGATTAATGAAGTTATGGACTAATTAAGCCTTAATGAGCAGTTCAACAAAAATCGCTTCTTCTCGGTCAATTCCTCGCCGTTTGGATTCTTTCTGGTAAATATGTCGGTATTCCTAGGGTGGATATCGCTTCTATATATAGCTGGTATACAGCTTACAACATTTATTGCGCAAGGTGGCCCACTTTAGATCGTTCCTTCTAGACTGGACAGGGCCGGAGTGAGCTATGCCCTCAGTGACGGTCTCGTTGTTCAACCACTGGAATACAGTCAACGCGGGTTGTGACATTATTCCCAACTCCACCTTCTAACTTCAGAGGTAAATGGAATGCAGCATAATTATTTTCCTATACCAGCACCACACACGCAGTGTTTTTTATTCCTTATCTAATCATGAATCGACATCATAGAGCTTTTTCTTTTCTGAACTGAGTGTGTGAGAGACTGTGTGACTGCCAGGAAAAAGGCACTGTTAAGTATCTGGAGAATATGGGTTCTTAATTATAGAACAGAATCGGTTCTTCTATATCCACATTCTCCCAAAGCAGCTTCTCAGACATCAGCAGTGACTCACAGAAATGGAGTTGGCCTTGAAAGGAGCTGAAGCACATACATGTCTTTATGATTGGACAGAAATGATGGTTTATATGGAGGTGATAATGGTGTGAACAGAATCAGTTCAAGTGAAGACACACAAAAAAAAAACCTCAGGAGAAGAAACGTCTTCAGCTGTTGATAATTACTGGATTTACACTCTCTGGCCACTTTATTAGGAACACCCTAATCAGCCGATCCATTGATACATCAAAACCCGCAGATACAAATCAGGAGCTTCAGTTAATGTTCACAATGTTCAAACATCAGAACGGGAAAAACTGTGATCTCACAGTGTGACTTTCTTTCTGTCACTGTGGTATGGGTGTTGGTTTGATCCAGATGGACTGGTTTGAGTATTTCAGAAGCTGCTGATCTCCTGGGGTTTTCACACACAACAGTCTCTAGAGTTTACACAGAATGGTGCAGAAAACAAAAAACACTGAGTGAGTGAGCGACAGTTCTGTGGGTGGAAACAAACGCCTTGTTGATAAGAGAGGGTCAGAGGGAAATGGACAGATTCGAGATGGTTCAAGCTTCTTTTTTTTTTGCCAGGAAGCATATAGTAACTCATATAATCACTCTTTACAACTGTGATAAGCAGAAAAGCATCTCAGCATGCAACAGCAGAACAGAAGAACACACTGGGTTCCACTCCTGCAGCCAAGAACACGGATCTTACAATCAACAACACGTCCCTATTAAAGTGGCCGTGGAGTGTGTATTAGTTTTTGTTTGTTTGCAGTGAAATAAGTAGTTTATTTCTAACATCATTTAAAGATTTTATTTATTTTAAAAATGCAAATTTACACATTTAATTAAATGAAGACTCATTTACATTAATTATAAAAAAAAAAAGTTCCTCTGCATGAAGTCCTCGTTCGAACATCACAGATCACCTGGAGATGATGAATTGTGGTATCTAATGTAATCAAATATTAAACCCTGTTCACCTGCCTGTAGTGTCCTGCTTTAAGAGGATGTGATGGATATAAATCCTAATTTTCAATGAGTTTCGTCATTTTTCAACAAAAATGAGACGCCGCTGCTCATCGCTCATGGCGTCGGCTTCAGCTGGAGACACTGAGGAGATTTTATAATCACAGGGTCTGCTAATAAAAGTCATGTTTAAGTCTCAATGAATTGTGTTGAGAAAACACACACACACACACACAATGTGATCAGAGACCAAGACATTCTTTTTTCCTGCAGGAAAGCAGCGCCCCCTGGTGGTCACTGATGGTCAGTACACACAGGAGAGCAGAACATTGGGGGGGGGGGGGGGGGGGGTTTAAATCAGGTTTTATATTACAGCTACTCCTTCTCTGTGTAACACCAGAACAGTTTTATTTCTATATCCTGCTGAAGCACTGCTGTCCACACTGTAGTTTAATAAAACTCACTTTAACTCATTTTATCACTTAAACTAAATTCCGTTCCACACAACATCATCCTCCTCTTCCTCAAGCTCCAAGTGGAGGAACATAACTTAGTCATGCTGTGAGTTTGTAATGTTTGTTTGCTTGTTTTAAATCTATATAAATGTGGGTGCTTCACTAAGGAGAGTAAACCTGGAAAGTCTCAGCGGTAGCTTTGGCTCTGTGATTCCGGCATCGGGTCATGACCCATTTGCCCCACTGTGAGGGCTCTAATGCCTGAGTTGGAGGGTTGCTAACTCCACCTCAGGCATCCAGACTTTCCCCTGCAGAAACCACACTGCTCTCATTCTCACTAACCCTCTCTAGAGTCTGGATACTCACTTCTAAAGATACAACCTTCTCCATCAGAGAACTAACTAACACACATTTATCACAAATAAAGCTATCATTAGTGACGGAGGAAGAATGACTAAACATCTTGCAATCAGCACACTGAACAAGCTGAAGGTGTGCCGTGATGAATGGATTTACGTACCTTAATCGAAGATCTGTTAATATTAAAGCAGATCTGATGTGAATGGCCTCCGCTTACAGTCTTTGGACAGGAAAATGGCATTTTTCAAAAAAAAAAAAGAAAGTGCAGCAGAAGGGAAAGTGAACGAGACCCCCAGTGATAGCGTAGCTCACTCCGGCCCCATCTAGTCCAATAGGAATGATCTAAAGTGCGCAATAAATGTTGTAAGCTCTATACCAGCTATATATAGAAGTGATATCCACCCTAGGAATACCGACCTATTTACCAGAAAGAATCCAAACGGCGAGGAATTGACCAAGAAGAATTGATTTTTGTTGAACTTCTCATTAAGGCTTAATTAGTCCATAACTTCATTAATCTGGGTAGAATTTATATGCACCCTAGGTACCCAACCTTCATACCAGAAAGAATAAAAATTGGTGAAGAATTGAGAGAGAAGAAGTGATTTTTGTGGAACTGCTTATTAAGGCTTAATTAGTCCATAATTTCATTAATAATTGTAATGAAGCAAATCTGTGTAGAAGTTATATGCACCCTAGGTCCCCCTACCTTCATACCAGAAAGAATCAAAATCGGTGAAGAATTGAGGGAGAAGAAGCGATTTGTGTGGAAACTGCTCATTAGGGATTGATTAATTACTCCATATCTTCATTATTAATTGCAATTATGCAAATTTGGGTAGAAGCTATATGCACCCCAGGCAGACCGACCTTCCTGCCAAAACGAATAAAAATCGGTGAAGAACTGAGAGAGAAGAAGCATTTAATGTGAACGACACTGGACAGACGATGGACAATACATGATGGCATACTGTAAACTCATCACCTATCGGCCGGATGAGCTAATAATACAACAAAAATAAAATGCTAGTGGAGAAATATTGATGAAAAAGGCTGTAGCTTAAACTCAGACACGAAAAAAAGACTCGTGGCAAACAATTCGTAAACAGGAACTATGTCACAGGAAACTGCATCGCTGTAAGAGGTAAGACCGAAAAAAGGCCGAGGTCACTGTGTTTATAATCACACTATCTGTTATCACCCAACGAGGATGGGTTCCCTTTAGAGTCTGGTTCCTCTCTCGGTTTCTTCCTCGTGTCGTCTCCGGGAGGTTTTCCTCTTCACCATCACCTCAGGCTTCTTCATTCAGGATAAAGTTTAGAATTTATACATTTCTGCCAAGCTGCTTTGTGACAGTGTTTACTGTTAAAAGTGCTGTAGGGGAGAGCGGGGAAACTCGGGACGAGTTTCAGCTTTTGTAGATTGTGTGAAATTCTTTGCAAGTTGTGTCACGTTCATATTGCGTATTGAGAGAGTATTTACTCTTCCCTCTGACCACACCATGAGTTTCTCAGCTTGTCACATTTACTGGCCTTCAGACTTCACTTTTTTTTCTCATTATGTTTTACAGGGAGACACGGGACAAAAGTAAAATCCTTAGCTGAATCCTACATGTTTAATTTTTATTTATTATTTTATAAACTTGTCCCGTATGAACTGTATGAACACACGATGCTGGTACAGCGACAGAAAAATGTCCGTTTACCCAAAACCTGACTCAACAAAAACAGTTCCATTCTCAAGAAGGAATGAAATAAGATTAATCCTCATGCAAGGACACGCCCACATTTTTAACAAACATTTTAAACAGTTTTATATTTTTGAACCACAAGAACAAACCTGTAACATCATGAACTGTCCCAACTCTCCCCATCTGGACACTGTGAAAAAAAAATCCTGAATTTTTTTTCCCCAGAATTTAATTTGAATAAATAATACTATATCTGGTAACTCGAGGCTACAGACTTGAATAATAGACGGCCTTTCAGAATTTTCAAGTGTAGGTCGCAAAAAAATTTTCCCCAACACCCAATTATTTTTGTTTAGTGACCGAAAGCTACTGAATTCAAATAACAGACTTCCAAATGTATTAGTTTATTTTTAAATCAAACAATTAATGAATTCATCTCCACGTGGCCCTAAATTCTCTGCTATTTTTTCCTGCTTCACCATGACCCAATTCAAGACACTACATCATGCATCACGTGGTGGGCTTTCCCCGTTTGCACAAGGCATTGTGGGATACAAATTTGAAACAGGAGAGAAAAATGGAGGATGTGAGTGTGCGAATGAAACGTGAAAGAGCGACTACAGTAACGGAAAGAAAGCGAAAAGAAAAGACGTTATGTTATATACGAAGGAAAGGAAACGCAGGACCAAACTAATAAATATGGGCGCTCAGCGAGCACCTCGGTGTGATCAGCTGTTCGTTTAGCGACAGAATGATGGAACTGTCAGTGCACGCTCAAAGGGAAACCTGTAGATGGCAGTAATGCAACACTGTGGATGCCAGCTGCCGTAAAACCCAAAAGAAGAAGAAGAAGGTAAACCTGCGCATGCGCACACGGACTTCCTCTGTCTGCTTGACTGCGCCAAGCGAGCGATTTCATGCACATTATTTGCTTTAATCCCCTCAAATTAAATAACTTCCCAGCCACAGAATGGCCTGATATTTTGTGAGATAATACAGAAATAAACAGATATCACAATCACCACATTTCAGACGGAACTAAATTTCACCGATTTTATGAAATCGAAAGGCCGTCTCGCTGTAATTTCTCATGAATCCCCAATTCTCCAGTGTACATTACAGTATAGAACAGAGATGGCAGTGACATCTAAATTCTGATGGAATCTAAAACCTGATTGGGTGAAAGTGATTGATGGATTTATGGAAATACAAACTGTCCCATGTCTCCCCTGTCACAAGTGTCCCTGCTCTCCCCTAATAATAAAAATTGAATTGAATAAATTCACAGTGTCTGAATTTCAGCAGGAATCAGAAATACAATTTAATTCCATAATCAAACATACAGTATCATCACACTCAGTTTACACACAACCCAAATCTGCAGTTTTATCACTTTTACATTACATTACTTTTATTTTCACTTTTTAACCAAGCTGGTTCAGGATTAATATCACATTTAAATGGAAAAAAAAAATATTGAGATAATTGTTTCACTAATTATGCCATTATATACAGCATTTTCCTCAAACACACACACACACACACACACACACACACACACACACACACCATTAACTGTTTTTTTAAATATCTGAGACCACAAATGAACTTATCTGAGAAATATTGTCCATTTCTACACATTTACACACACTACACACACATTTACACACACTACACACACATTTACACACACTACACACACATTTACACACACTACACTCCGTCCCTCATAATTACGAGATAAATAACTGAATGATGTGTCTTTAACAGGGTTAAAACATACATTAGTGAATACGCGAGTCAATAAAAACTGACTCTTGGTAGTGCACTCACTCTTTATGATGAGTAATGTTAGTAAAGAGCTGGGAGACAGGACACAAGTATCATATCACAATTCTCAAAGGCATTTCTATCATATACAATCTGAAAATAAAGCCTGTTTAATTATTTAGCCCATATCATGTATTTTTATTTGCATTTTATAATTTTACACACAACACCATGCAAAGAAATGCTGCAGAGCAAAGATGCCTTCAAAAATAAGGAAATTAAATGTTTTGATTTTTTTTTAAATATTATAAACAGTAATCAGTGAGCCATAAGAAATGAAACAGAGTCAGTATTTGGTGTGAGATGACCCTTTGCTTTAAAAATAAATAAATAAAATCTCCGTCTCAGGTCCAGTGAGTGCAGTTTTATGTGGAAATGATCTGTAGGTTTTCCTGAGCATCTTACAGAACCAGCCACAGTTCTTCTGGACACTTTGACTGTCACACTCACTTCTTCATTTTACACCAAAACCCAGCAGCCTTCTTTTTTTTTTAATTTATGTCTGAAAAGTTTCTCTTAATATCTTACAATATGCTGCTTTCTTCACTTTAACATTTAGGCTAATGCTGTGCTGGAAATCTAACATTTTGGAAATTTAAAATTTTTCTGGACTGATTTGACAGTGTAGAAGTGATAAAATAAAAATTTATAAGAAAGAAAAAAGGTTGATGTAAGAAAAAACAGGGTAATGAATTTTACACAACGTTGTATGTTCAACTGGAAAAAAAATTTCAAAATTTATGTAATTTTTTTTGCATCAAATCAGCTGCTTCTAGTCAAATTATAATTAAACAAAACCAAATTTATAATTTTATTTGTGCATATTTTGACATAATTTATCGCAGTATCAATATCAGAGCAATTCTTCAGCAGAGAGACTAAAATGATGAACTGATTAAGATTGCCTTAATTTATCAGGGCTGAGTTTCCCAAAAGCATCATATCACAAAGATCATCGTTAAATGGTCAAGCGAGCAGCACAATGAACTCTCTCTCTCTCTCTAGTTAAGATGCTCTTAACATTAAGAGGCTTTTGGGAAACCCAGCCCAGCTCAGTGATCTTGCTAAAGTCTGGAATCCAAGGCAAAATGTGCTGAAAACCAAATTTAAAAATCATCACAACCCCAATTATAGCAATGTCACTTCAGGGGGATCTGGGTTTGAATTTTAAGAAATGAAAGTTCTATTTTTTTTTTCTGATGTAATTCCGTTACTGACTTTTCTTTCCTTGTAAAAGATTTGGTGTTCAGGGTTAAACATAGCTGCTTTTTTTAGGGTCAAAAGACCCCATACAGTGTGAAAATGTATTTAATACCCTTATCTTGAGAACCACAACTAAAAGAGTTTTGCTGTGAATGTGATTCCGTTCCTGAAGAACGACCTGATTATACCGGTACTGTCATATCAACCAGCACTAGTAACATGTATAAATACAGTCTACATAAATCTCATTTTTTAAAAAAAGCAGGAATCACAAACACACATGGTTCATTCACTGATCTGGGGACGGTTCTAATCTCTCCGAGTTTTATCGCTGTTATTCAGACATTCCTGGAAATAAAGTAACAGGCTCCGGAGTCACCGTGTGCCATAAATACTTCAGGACATGAAACTCACATTTGCTGCGATTAGGAATTAAGCAAGAGGTTAAGTGGCTGAAGATCAGTCACTCTGGAGGAGAAGTGAAACTCTAATTGCCCGTGAGCTCCCGACACAATAACAGAAATCAGGAAAGAGGACGAAGAGTGCTGGCTGAAGTTCAAACTGAATTATGATCCAATCTACAGCCAGTGCAGAAGGTCATGGTGGTTTCAGTCATATTCTGCTGAAGTTGAAATTTTCACAGATTATTTATAACAGCGGAAGAAATGAGTGTGTGTGGTTTGACTATTGTGGGGAGACAAAAATACCGTACAAATCAAGTGGTGCCTCAACCTCATACACACTTTCACACACACTTACATCCCAAATATCTGATCAGAGTCCGAATCTACAACTGAAATCTGCAGTTTCATCGTTTCATCAACATTAAATTACCCAAGAATCCAATATTGATTGTAAGATCCCTGTTCTTGGCTGCAGGAGCGGAACCCAGTGTGTTCTTCTGTTCTGCTGTTGCGTGCTGAGATGCTTTTCTGCTCATCACGGTTGTAAAGAGTGATTATATGAGTTACTCTATCCTTCCTGGCCAAAAAGCTCAAACCACCTCAAACCTGTCCATTTTCTGATCTCTGACCGTCAACAAGGCGTTTGTTTTTTCCATCCACAGAACTGTTGCTCACTCATCAAAAAATGTTTTCTGTTTTCTGCACCAGTCTGTGTAAACTCTAGAGACTGTTGAGTGAAAACCCCAGGAGGAGATCAGCAGCTTCTGAAATACTCAAACCAAAACTACTCATCTGGCTCAAACCAGCACCCATACCACAGTGAAAGGAAGTCACACAAAAATTGAGATCACAGTTTTTTCCATTCTGATGTTTGAACATTGTGAGCATTAATTAACTGACGCTCTTGATTTGTATCTGCGTGATTTGATGCAGGTAAATGTTCCTAATAAAGTGGCCGGTGAGTGTATGGGTGTTTGGGAAATTCTTACATCCTGTTTCACATCATTTTATCGGCACTGACTACTGACAAAATTGCCCAAGCAGCACATCCTTATGATGAACAATGCTTTCGTCCACAGCCATGCTGAATTCTGGACTCTGATTGGTCAGAAAGTGTTGATTCGTTTTCTGTAACAGCAGCTCTGACAGTAATCACAGGTTTATATTAATGCGCTCGTTTCTATAGTAACAGCTCGTTCACAGGGACTCGTTCAGCAGACGTTCCACATAAACTGATCAAAGTGACACAGGTCGAAGTGCTGGTTCAGGAACCATTCAATCCCCTCCCCTTTCTGAAATGTTTGAGCTGATGCCCATCCGCATACGGTAGCTGGTACACATCATCTTGTTTCAATACATTTTATTTTCTGATGCAGGGCGTCCAAACCACGTTAGTCCGTTTACAAACTGCTCGCTCAGCAGCCAGTTCGGAAAAGTCACATGAGATCATACACGGTTCAGAGGTCACGACCGTGGAGCCACAGCAAATATGGCGGATCGCCCAGATCAAACGAAGACTACTAAATTGAGACAAAAACCAACGATTTTAAAGAAGTCTCTGGCAAAAACGCACCAGTAGAGAGAGAAAACACAGCAAGACAAGCCGAGGAAATACTGCTGGGTCTTGAGCGCTTGCTTGTGTGTCAGAAGCTGCCGGTTCTGCCATGTTTGTCACAACCTCGCTCATTATAATATTATAATGAGGATAAACTTCGGCTGTTTCTGTGCCCAGGTGTAAACATTAGCGCGTGGTGTTTATCCAGCTCACAGGCACGAGGCAGCGGGGAATACAGCGAGTACCTCGGGGTTATTCTAGCTCCACAGGGTACTATTCATCTTTTTAATACATCAACCTGTGTCACTTTAAAGGGCGTGGCATGGAAGGAGTCTCCAGTGTTAGCACTTTGTAACACTCACATGTAAAGCTGTAGCTTTAAGTTTTCTGGCATGACAATTTTTTTTTGTTGTTTTATATGAAAACAGAAAGAAACTAAATATTAAATATAATTACAAATGGATAAAAAGTACAGTGTGTCGTTCTTTAATTAATTTTAACAAATATTCCTGATGGCTGGCGATGATTGGTGTGATATAATAGGATATAATAAAACACTTGGGGATGCGCTATACTAGGAAAAGAACCAACTGTGGCGTGGTCACTGTAACTCCACATCACATCACGTCACGTCACTTCACTTCACAGCACCACGTCCACGTCGTGATTTATTCCTGACACGCGAAGGCCTCGCTGGATGAACTCAGTGTTCTTTTTTTACCCACAATCATAAAACTGGAGAGAAGTACAGTGACGACTCTTGTTCATTTCTTCACAGATGACTTGCCTTATTTTTAAAACTTTCACAGAAAGATGTCCAGGTTATTCGTTTAGAGAACTACTTTTGATTTTCAGAATCACGTTATCATATGGTGAAGTGTCCTTGTCATCTTCAGTCCTATTCCGTATTCCTGGCATCCTGCTTTTCTCTCCTCTCTCTCTTTCCTGCTCGGGAATTCTGGCTCTCCTGGGAGGTTTGGGAACGGCGTAGTCGTCCACTTGCGCATTATAAGGGAACTCGTGTCCACTGGGATCATGTAAAGCACCCAGGGTCTTCCAGGCATTCCCTCGGACTTCTTCGGGGTCATCGTAGAGTGCGACCGGAGCAACCGGCGTCGTGGCGCAACCTTCGGGTTCATCGTAAATGTGTTCCACTGGGGAGTATTTATTTGAATGTCTTTTGGGGGGGTTATGTGGCAAAGATCTGATGGCAGACTCATCGATGCTGTCATAAAGTGGTTCCGCAGATTTTTCTAGATTTTCATCACTCAAACCATGTTCCAAATGCGATGATGTCAAGATGTCCTTCATGCTTTTCTTGGCAATGTTGTCAAACGGAAGTGAATACTCCATGTCTGGGGAACTGGAACAAGGGCGGAGTGTTTGGTGTTGCTCTTCTTGCTCAACTCTGTCTGGAATCTCTTTATCTGAAAGTGGTGCCGTGACCCAGGAATAGGCTTCGTCTTCCGTGCTGGCTAAAGGACAGCTTCGGAAGTTCTTGACCTGGTTCTTTCTTGGCAGTGGCCGTGTGTCGAGGTTTAAACTCTTAACCCCAGTCAAGTGTTTATCTGTTGGTGTTTCCAGTCTGGTACGGTGAGGTGGGGATTGTCTGGCTTTGTCCTTTACACCTGTTTCACTCAGCATGCTGTAAATGGTACTGGAACCATCCTCTGTGGGTGTTGTGATTCTGGGCAGCTGGGGCATTGGTACCGTTTCTCGATCTCGAGCACCACTGGAAGATTGTTGCTGCATAAGTCCTGCTTTCTGTAAGTTAATGGCAGCTTCCACATACTGGAAAATGGCATTGCCTTGCTTGGTGTCGAACTCAAAGTTGCCTTCGCCAGAGTCGCATCTTCTTCCGGCCTCGAAAGAGAAAGTTGTCTGTTTTGACAAGGACACAACATGGAAGACGAGCATGTTATGAAGATGCCTGAGTTATTGTTTAGAAATTGTTGCTTATCGTTGTGTCACAGGAAGCAGAGGAATCGTACCTTGTCTCGTCCGAACCTACGGAGGTACCGATACGGCCAGGTGAAATACACTTCTCCGGTCTTGGGCTCTTTCAGGAGCAGGCTGTCAAAGTCTGTACGGAGCAAGTACTGTCCTTTCAGCCCACACCTCTCTGCAGCATCGGAACGTCGAACAAACACCTTGAAGTCCCTCAATGCTGAAGACAAAAAAAAAAAAAAAGATTTATTTTAGTGTAATTATTAACATTGAAAGTGGCGCATTTGTTTAAATCATGCTATGAAACAACAAAATACTGTAGGTTCTTCTGGTTCACCTTTGATGGGTGTCTCTCTGATAATGAGGAAAAAACAACTTGTACAGCTCTGTGCAAAAGTCTGAGGCGCATGTAAAGAAACACTGTCGACCAAAAACGGCTTAAAATAATGAAATGAAATGTTTCCACATTAAAACAATGCTATAAGCAGTAATCAGTGAGCCGTAATAAATGAAACAAAGTCAATATTTGGTGCGAGACGACCCTTTGTGTTAAAAAAATAAATAAATAAAATCTCCGTTGGAGGTCCAGTGAGTGCAGTTTGATGCGGAAATGATCTGTAGGTTTTCCTGAGCATCTTACAGAACCAGCCGCAGTTCTTCTGGACACTTTGACTGTCACACTCACTTCTTCATTTTACACCAAAACCCAGCAGCCTTCATTATGCTTTCTTTTTCATTCTGTGCTCTCTTATGGAATACGCTGCTCAGACATGTTACAATTTTTTTTTCTGTGACATTTAATTTTGTGCTGGAAAAAAAAAATTAACATTTGGAACTCGAAAATGTTTTTGTAATGCTTTGATTTGATAATGTAGAAGTCATAAAATAGAAGTTGATAAAGTTTGTATGGAAAAAAATAGGTTGGGGGTTAAGACTTTTGCACAGTACCGTATATCAGAAATTATTCTCTCCACATTCACTGGATATGAGCAGTGAATTTGCGCGCTCTGATTGGCTACTCGACTACTAGGATATCAGCTCATATACTGTGAGTAGAGAAAAACAAAATGGCGGAGTGTGTTACTGAACCAACCGAGGACGAAATAAAAACTCTACTCGAAAACAAAACCACAAAAAAAAAGCAACAATATATGGAATAAACATATTTGATGGTAAGAACATATCTTTTTTTCAATAATTATTATCATATTTTTCACAAATTGCTCCTGTCATTTCGCCGGTTTGTTTACGTTCTAAGCGGAAATTATTTTGTCGGATGTTTTGTATGACGTTTTTATTTATTGAATTTGCAGAAAATAAAAATGCTCTGTTTCTCAAAATCCAGTGAATGTGGATTGAATAAAACAGTTATTCCACTCAATCTCGTCATACATGGATTATAGACAACTCGGTGCTACGCGTCTTGTCGCCCATCAGCTCATGTACGACTCGATTTTGTGGAATAACTGTTTAATGTAACAAAGGAGAAGGTTTTAACATTGATAGAAGGAGTCTCCAGCGTCAGCACTTTTGTAAAGCTGTAACTCTTCCGGCATCTTCACAACAGAAGAGATTCCACATTCTGGTTTCTCTCGAACATAAAAAGCTACACTTTTTTTTTTTGAATGAACCTCAAGAAACTGCTGTACTGTAAGTGTGAACAGGAACCCTCTTATTTTTGGAGATGTTCCTCATTAGATTGAACTCTAAAAGGACTAAGGGTAAGACGTGTCATTTTTTTTTTTTTTTTTTAATTAATGCCAAAATGGTGTACAAGCAATAAAACACTCGGGACATGCTGAAAAGACAAACACGTTCCCCATCACATCATCAGCTGTTTAAACCTGGAACATCTCAGCAGCCTCCGGGGTACATTTATTTTCGAACTGCAGTGCCAACATGCAGCAGCTTGTTAAGTTCAATCACCATCTTGGAGCAACGGATCAAACTGGGACATTTCTGTAAAACTTTTCAGACAGTTTAAGTCAGGTATTGGGTTTTTTTTGTTTTGTTTTTTTTAAGCACAGTATGGCTCTTATATAAGATAGGACATGCTGTGTTTAGAGACTTGCACAACTCGTGCAGCAAATAAAAATGAATAAATGCTGCTCATGCACAGGAAAGATGTGGTTTGCAGCGACTTATTTTAAATGCAACATGTGGTTACGGGAGCTCCAACTTTTCCCCTGAGAGGAAGTGTATCTTTTGAACAACGACCAAAAACATATATATATATATACTGTATATACTAAATTCAAGCTTCTGTTTGCAGCTTGCTGAGCTACTCCCTCTCGAAACAGAGCAAAGGATGACACAGTTCCTTCCGGCACTAGTTTTACAGAAATAGTACATGAGAGAGAGAGAGAGAGAGAGAGAGAGAGAGAGAGATTGCTTACTTCCAGGTGCTGAACTTTACCAGTTCATCCCAATCAATCAAATTTATTTTTGAATATAATTATTTCAATATTCTACACTAATGTCTCTTTTGTGCATTCTTTCAGTTTTGCCTTCATAAATTCACCATCTAATGTTTACATAAAACTTTTTTAAAATGATCTTTTCTCTCGTCCCTTTCTTGGCTTGTCTCCTCCTCTACCAGGTGAGTGCTGTGTTCAGGAAGTTTGGGGTTTGTGGGAAAACTCTCTCACACATCACAGCAACGAACCTTGACATAAAACCTTCTTGCGTGCACATGAATCCGGGGGCAACCTTATTTTATGAAGTCACGTGCAACGCCTAGAAACGCTCGAGCTCCTTTTATGCACTGTTTATGCTTTATGTCACTTATATCCTGCACTGGTGGAGAAAAACCTAATTATTTTAAATAAGTATTTCTTACTTCATATCCACAAGAACAGCACATACAGTATAGATGTAAAGAACAAACCTGACAATAAACATGTAGACATATCGGAAAACTTAGAGCTCCAGCTTCACTTCTGACTCTTACAAAGCACTGACACTGGAGACTCCTTCCAGAAACTAACATCTGCTTACAGAAGACGTGATGGTATCATTCACTGACTGCACACCAGGGCTTTACATTAACTTTCTTGCTCGCCGGCCACTGTGGCTAGTGGTTTTCCTGAGTCACTAGCCATTCAGCCTTTTCACTAGCCACAATTTTGTCGCCAGGAAATCGCAGTTTTTTATTCACCATGATACGTTAAAGTTCGGAAGATCTAGATTTAATTATGAACGGCAGCGTATAATGTATCTCTACAGTAGCACTCAAGTATTCAGTGCTGTTAAGGTCGCTCCCTATATGAAAACATGCAACCAGTTCAGACAAAAATATAAACAGAGTATTCTGTTAATTGAACTCATATTCAAGCCCCTTACAATATGAAATATCGTATAATATGAAAAATAACATTCAGTACAACTGAACTGATTCTAATATTAAAAGTCCAATTCAAAACATTTATCACTGAAAAACATTTGTTTTGATATGCAAGTATTATGTGTATCATCAAGTATTATTATGTATATTATGTATTATCTATTAATAGTGTGTGTGTGTGTGTGAGAACATGTGTAGAGAGAGACATTAAATGTCCTCATTGCATTCATCATCAGATGAGTCTGAATGGTCCATGAAAAATGGTCTTCATGACCTGAGGCTTCCAGCAGGCCGTAAGTTGATAGCTGGGGCGGATCAACTTCTTTCCAATCGCGTGAACGTTTCTAAACAGCAGCTCCATCCTCTCCAGCTCAGCCGACTTCATGACAGCCAGGGACTGAAAGCAATGCTGTCCTGTAGTGAACCAGCCGTCTTCGCCGGTTTTGATGTTATAGTACTGATGTGTGCATTTGACTTTTCGTGGTCCTTTATAGTTTCGAGTTTAAAATTACTGGTGCCAGTCTTTGCCAGACTTTCTACAGTCTTCGCAGTACAGGGTATTTTCGGTTTTGCTATGAACTAGCCAATCTCACCCGAACTTCCATTTGTCATTGAACTGTCTTATCTTCCTATTAGCGTCTTGTTCATCTCCATGGCCGCAGCCAGCTCTGAGGCCCCCGCGGTCTGGACCTCAGTCATTTTTAAGAGCTGAAAATACATTTGTAGGCTAAATATTCAACTGGATAAAAAAATAAAGAATAACATTAAAATGTCTCCGTAAAAAGTGCATTGTTAATTATGTTAAACATTGATTCTGTCTTCTGTGTCTGTTTGGTGCGCACAGCTCTGAGACCAAGAACACAAAAGCAAATGAGCGCGCGACTTGGGGGAGGAGCGCAGTGCAGGAGACACGGGGTTTCCATGGTAACCATCAGCGCACTTTTATCAAGCTGTTAAATTGACATTTTCGAAGCAGCGCAGTTGTAGCCTGCCTTGTTTGTGATTTTAAAAATAAATCATTCGATAAGCCAAAGCAATAGAGGGAACAGTTTCAGCTTATGTTTGCCTTGGATAACTTTGCCTAAAACATGGTGGTGTAGACTGATCAGTGTAGACTGATCCCAGAATGATTTTGTGTGTCGGTGTAACGGATGCCAGGTTGTTAATGTATCTCAGTTCCATAGGCTACATGGTTAGGGGATCTTTTGTCCTCATTGCTTGGGCCAGATCAAACCATTAAACAAGCTTAAACTATTCTTTCTCTTGACACATACATGATTTTTTTTTTCAAAACTGATGATATTCAGTTCAAACACCATTAAAAGTAATTTCAGGAATTGATCTCTTGTGTGGTGTGTAATTCACCCTCTCATTTAAATATGGCGAACAGTTTTCGGCGCGCGCTTTGCGCATCACGGACCTCGGTGATTTTAAAATGCTGCTCCGGCCCTGATCATCTCTGCCCCTTTTCCCCTCAGCAGCAGGGTTTGAAACTCCAGCTATGTGCCGCCATGTAGTGCTCTTGTCAGTCGTCAGCAACTTTGTTGCTTCGTTCATTAACCGCAGGTTACCGCATCACTGATTTTATCTGAGCCGTTAACGAACGTTCTAAACAATGCTAACATGTTGTCAGAATGTTTATGCAGGGGCTCATGGGAGTTGTAGGCGCGTAATATTACATTGCAATGTGTTTATTATATCAGATGCCTTCAGAGAAAACTACAATTAAAATATATTGTCATACCACAGAATAAACCACCCGCCAAAGTGGCTAGTGGGACTAAAGTCATTCCCTGCCAAAGCCCAATTTTACCCGCATTTGGCGGGTGGGCGGGTGCTAATGTAAAGCCCTGCTGCACACATTTATCTTTTTAACCTAGGTAAAGTGTAGCATCTGCTCTCCTAGTTCCTGTGAATGAGCAGTTGCTATAGAAACAATAATGAAACACAACCCCAGTTCCAAAAAAATTGGGACACTGTGTAAACTGTAAATAAAAACAGAATGTGAAGATTTGCAAATCATGGAAACCCAATATTTCATTGAAAATAGTACAAAGATAACATATCAAATGTTGTCTTGAAACTGAAAAATTTTAAGTTTTTTGAAAAAAATATATGCTCATTTTGAATTTGATGTCAGCGACATGTTTCATAAAAGTTGGGACGGGGCAACAAAAGACTGAGAAAGTTGTGTAATATGAAAAAAAAACCTAATTTGGTTAATTGTCAACAGGCCAGTAAGATGATTGGGTATAAAAAGACCATCCCAGAGAGGCGGAGTCTCTCAGAAGAAAAGATCAGGCAGGGTTCACCGCTCTGTGAAAGACTGCGTGGGCAAACAGTGCAACAATTTAAGAATAACATTCCTCAATGTAAAACTGCACAGAATTTGGGGATCGCATCATCTGTGGTCCATATGTAATATCATTAAAAGACTCAGAGACTCTGTAGAAATCTCTGTATGCAAGAGACAAGGCTGAAAACTGACACTGGATGCCTGTGATCTTCAGGCCCTCAGGAGACACTGCATTAAAAGCAGACACGTGTCTGTAGTGGAAATCACTGTATGGGCTCAGGAACACTTCAGAAAACCATCGTCTGTGAAAACTCTTCATTACTGCATCCACAAACGCAAGTTAAAACCAGATATAAACAATATCCAGAAACCCCGCCACCTTCTCTGGGCCCGAGCTCTTTTACAATGGACTGAGGCGAAGTGGAAAACTGTCCCGAGGTCTGACGAATCAAAAGTAGAAATTCTTTTTAGAAATCATGGGCCCCACGTCCTCCAGGCTAAAGAGGAGAGGGACCATCCGGCTTGTTATCAGTGCACAGCTCAAAATCAGCATCTGTGATGGTATGAGGGGGCATTAGTGCACATGACATGGGTAGCTTGTACATCTGGGAAGGCATCATTAATGCTGAATGATATAAACACGTTTCAGAGCAACTTGCTGCCATCCAGACAAAATCTTTTTCAGGGAAGGCCTTCCTTCTTTCAGCAAGACAACGCCAAACCGCTTTCTGCACAGATTACAACTGCATGGCTACATGGTAAAAGAGTCCGGGTGCTAAACTGGCCTGCTGCAGTCCAGACCTGTCTCCCATTTAAAACATTTTGTGCATTATGAAGCGCAAAATACGACAACGATGTGATATTCTGAACTGTTGAGCAACTGAAATTGTATATCAGGTGAGAATGAGACGACATTTCTCTTTCAAAACTACAGCAGTTGGTCTCCTCAGTTCCCAAACGTTTACAGTGTTGTTAAAAGTAGAGGTGATGTAACACAGCAGTAAACACGCCCCTGTCCCAAATTTTCTGAAACGTGTTGCTGACATCAAATTCAAAATGAGTATATATTTTTCAAAAAACAATAAAAATTTCTCAGTTTCAACATTTATTATGTTGTCTTTGTACTATTTTCACTGAAATATCGGGTTTCCATGATTTGCAAATCTTCACATTCTGTTTTTATTTACAGTCTACACAGTGTCCCAACTTTTTTGGGATTGGAGTTGTATAAAACCTGTGATTTTCAGCTGCACTACAATCAGAGCTGCTGTTGATGGAAATTAATCACCAATCAGAACACAGAATCGCAGGAAAACCCATAAGACGCATTTTAAAATAATGAAACACACCAAGTTAACATTTAGTGTAAATGTTCACAAATTATATCATTTTTATTCAATCCACTGATCATCGTAATGTTCATTAATATGTTGATTACGCACTGAACCACTGTTTCAGCCTCATTTCTGAACAGTTAAAAATTAAAAATCGGTTCATTTCAGTTTAAATGAGTTTTGGTTTATTTAGAGCTTAATTATAGCATAGCTAATCCTAGCACTGGCGGTCTAATGGTACAATAATAAATAAATCATTTAAATATGCAAGCAGAATGTTAACTAGATATTGACTGGGACTAAAGTCACAGTAATTTGCGCTGGCTGTTACAAACCGGGACGTCTGGTCATCGTACCCTATAGAGCTGGAATGGTAAGAGATAGAGAATGACGCTCAGTGAGGAAAAGTTGTGCCCTGCCATCCTGAACAAAATTTTTAAAAACTGATTGAAAAAATCATGAAAATTGACAGAGTGATTGAAAAAAATCCCATTTTTCATGGATCATTCCAGTTCAATGATCCAGATCAGCACCAAAAGTCATAGCAACGTAATTCAGCCCAGAGGGATTCTTCATGTGGAATTTGGTGATTGGTTGAAAACTGAGGGAGAAAATGTTCAGAGAAGAAGAAGAAAGTAGAAAGATCCTGAGTGAGAGTAATAATTTGCACCAGCACTGCTAGCGCAAATTAACAATAGTCTGAAATACTAATGAAATATAATTAAAGTCAGAGCATGTCTTCTGATTATACACAGCTATAAAAGATGTAGCCTGCTCTTTAAATCTCAAAACATGTTGTGCGTTCAAACGCAGACTAGCAACTGATTCATAATAAAAAATGAGTTTCAGTAAAACATGAGTTTCGTCCTGGTGTCAGGGTTTACTTTTACTCCCTGATGACATGAACGATGGTTAATACGAGTTTATTTGGATTATTATCACTAAAATACATGTGAGTTTGTGTTATTTACACTGTGTTAAGTTCAGAGGTGGACAGTAACGAAGTGCATTTACTTGAGTGGTTTTGGGGTTTTTTTTGGAAACTTCTGACTTTAACTTCACTACATTTGAAAGGCAAATATTGTACTTTTCACTCCACTACATTTCTATCAAGGTCCTCGTTACTCGTTACTATGAAGCAGCTTTGAAAGTGAATGTTTTTTTTCTTTTCTAAAACGTGATTGTTTTTTTTCGCAGGTGACGTTGAGACAGACGATCAGTAATCACTAGGGTCACGTCACGTCCATAGACTGGATAAAATCAAGTTCAATGATTTCTCCGCAGTATTATTTGAACATGATCAGTTGGTGTCAGAATGGAAGGAGGCGGTTCTTCTGGGGAACGCACACACTCATGGCTTTACCTAGAACCCATGTTTCAGTTTTTTGTACAGATTAAAGATTCTTGTTGTTTGCCTAAAACGAACCACATCACAACCTACAAAAACTCACCGTCCGACCTGCAGAAGCATATTGAGGTATATAAACGTTTTATTCCACGAGAAAGCTTGCAGTGAAGTTGTCTGTGCTTTTAGAGCTAGCGATAATGCTGCAATAGCTATGCAGTCTGGTTAGTCAAATGAATTTCTATGGCTTTGTCCGCCAAGTTGCCGTAGCCTTGTCCACAGCTAACGTTAACACATAGCTAGTTAACCTGGACACTGTTAGTTAGCATGTAAAAATAGGTCCCTTATGCGTCCATGCGGCTACTGCTTATAAATAAATAGTTTTCTGATCCCATGTCCATACAGTAAATATCACATATACATGTTATCAGTGATGCTCGCCTCATCTCTTGCAAGCATCACCAAGCTGTGAGCAGCATCAGGGCTCGGAGTATTTTGGTTACCAATTTTGTTTACCGTGTTTTGTTCAAAATCCAGTGCTGTAAACTAGATCTATTCTCAAAATAGTAAAAAAGAACTTGTTCATGAATTGTCTCAGAAGCATTATTTAGTACTAATGAGCACATTTTGGGGGCGGCACGGTGGTGTAGTGGTTAGCGCTGTCGCCTCACAGCAAGAAGGTCCTGGGTTCGAGCCCCGGGGCCGGCGAGGGCCTTTCTGTGTGGAGTTTGCATGTTCTCCCCGTGTCCGCGTGGGTTTCCTCCGGGTGCTCCGGTTTCCCCCACAGTCCAAAGACATGCAGGTTAGGTTAACTGGTGACTCTAAATTGAGCGTAGGTGTGAATGTGAGTGTGAATGGTTGTCTGTGTCTATGTGTCAGCCCTGTGATGACCTGGCGACTTGTCCAGGGTGTACCCCGCCTTTCACCCGTAGTCAGCTGGGATAGGATCCAGCTTGCCTGCGACCCTGTAGAACAGGATAAAGCGGCTAGAGATAATGAGATGAGATGAGCACATTTTGTTTCACAAGTGTAGTGTAAAGACTCTAAAATTAAAAATAAAATAAAAAAATGAATAGTTAAGTTGGATACTGTTAGTTAACTTATCTGAAGTCCTCATATTCAGAAATATGTTGAGCACAATCTTGCCAAATAAACAGAATGTAGAAATCTTTCTTTTCTAGTAGCGTTAGCTACCTAACATGATTTTGAGTTTGAAAAGAGTTTGCTAGCGTCAGGTGGCGCGTCACTGGCTAGCTAGCTTAGTGTTAAACCACCATGATGGTGCAGCATGCGTTCATTTTGTAAATCCAGTAAATCCAGTCGGTTGCTTCAGAGGCGTTAGGTTTTGTAAGCACTGTGGCAATAATACAACGATGTGTTGACAGAAAATGTACTTTAAATTAAAGCAAATAGCAGAAGTTTGATATCGGCTTCTCAAAATATCTGCCAGAAAGCTCAAAAAAAACTTACCAAACCTTTCATTTGACCTTTCAGGAGGACCAAACAAAAGCCGTGATAATCAAAAGGTGCACTACCGTTCAAAAGTTTGGGGTCACCCAGACAATTTTGTGTTTTCCATGAAAAGTCACGCTTTTATTTCCCACCATAAGTTGTAAAATGAATAGAAAATATAGTCGAGACCTTTTTCTGGCCATTTTGAGCATTTAATCGACCCCACAAATGTGATGCTCCAGAAACTCAATCTGCTCAAAGGAAGGTCAGTTTTATAGCTTCTCTAAAGAGCTCAACTGTTTTCAGCTGTGCTAACATGATTGTACAAGGGTTTTCTAATCATCCATTAGCCTTCTGAGGCAATGAGCAAACACATTGTACCATTAGAACACTGGAGTGAGAGTTGCTGGAAATGGGCCTCTATACACCTATGGAGATATTGCACCAAAAACCAGACATTTGCAGCTAGAATAGTCATTTAGCACATTAGCAATGTATAGAGTGGATTTCTGATTAGTTTAAAGCGATCTTCATTGAAAAGAACAGTGCTTTTCTTTCAAAAATAAGGACATTTCAAAGTGACCCCAAACTTTTGAACGGTAGTGTCAATTTTCTTAAGATAAACACCACTTACTTGATATCGAATTAGTAGCCTTGGCGAACCACGAGGTGAATTTCGTTTATTTTTTATCTCCCAATTATCTTCCGATACTATGAAGTTATAACAAGGTTTCTCTTATTTCGTTTCTGATTGATTCCAAAGTTTGTCAAGAAGTAGAACAGGTAATCAAACTCGATCAGGATAAGTGCTGACTGGTTATGAAGTTTCGCTATTGTTACGCTCATTCTTACAACACGACGACATTGTGGTTCCGCCTCACTTCGCCTCTATGAGGCAGTAGCCACAAAAACAGAGTTACACTAACATGAATAACGTTAACTTATCTGAAGTCCTCATATTCAGAAGAATAATCTTGCCAAATAAACAGAATGTAGAAATCTTTCTTTTCTAGTAGCGTTAGCTACCCAACATTATTTTGAGTTTGAAAAGAGTTTGCTAGCGTCAGGTGGAGCGTCACTGACTAGCTAGCTTGGTGTTAAACTACCATGATGGTGCAGCATGCGTTCATTTTGTAAATCCAGTCGGTTGCTTCAGAGGCGTTAGGTTTTGTAAGCGTTGTGACAGAGCCGGCCCGTGGCATAGGCAATATAGGCAAATGCTAAGGGAGCTGCATCTATCCAGGGGCGCAGAAACAGGGGGAGAAAAATTATGACTTCCACTATTCTGAAAACGAGTCAGCATTATAATGTCTTAGCCTAATTTAATTGTACAGCAAAGCATGTAGTCAGGGTGCGATTTGTCAAAAAAAGCGGGGTGTGGTGGTGGTTGTTAATCATGAAACAATAAGCGCTCAACAGTGGTTCGCCCCGTCTATAGTGTGTCTTCGGGCTCAGAAGTGCGCATCCGCGGCTATTCTCTGTTTTGGCCATGTAATAGCCTAAGTGTTGTTGGCTAAAGAGTGTTTTTGCATAACGTAGATAACTGACATACGGTAGATCTGTTGCTTGTTTTGAATCTGGCTGCACTTGGAGCAGTCTGTCGGTGTCGTTGAGCAGTCTGGGCTGAAGTAAAGGTCTTTTATGCACCGAACACGTTTCGCAGCGAGATATTCCAATGGTGCCTGGCACGTTTTTTTTTTTTTTTAATAAAACAAAGTTGCTTTGTTGATCTGTGTTCTCATTAAAATGACAGTTTAGCAGCTCATTCAAGCAACCATGTTGCGAAGAGCTTCCTGGAGGAAAATATAATAAACACGTTGAAAACAAGAAACAATCTCAGTGCGTCAAGACTGCAGGGAAACAAAACAAGCACTCAGATGTGTTCTCTTTACCAGCGCCGGCGATTGCTATAGGCGACCTAGGCAATTGCCTAAAGCGCAAAGTGTGCCCAGGGGCACCAAGGGCGACCAAAACCCCACCAAAAAGGAGGGATGGAGTTATTGAATGGAGATGTTACCAAGTGCATCAGTGGTGTACAGTGTTTTCAACCACTGTGCTGCCGAACTCTAGTACCGCGGAACACTAGTGTGCCGTGAGAGATCACCAAGTGTACCGTGGAAAATTATAGAATGACTGTATATTGTAAATATTGGCAACAGCGTTTTAGTTTCAGTCAACATTTTCTATTGGTGATGTGCCTTGAGATTTTTTCATTGAAAAAAGTGCGCCCTGGCTCATGAAAGGTTGTAAACCTTTTTTACAACACCTCTGATGTGGCTGGGGATGTAGAAATACGCGCTCCTTACCTCTGCTGTTGCACTACCTGTGACAGTAGCTTCTGCTGAAAGAAGTTTTTCAAAATTAAAACTGCTGAAGACATACTTAAGGTCAACAATGAGTCAAGAACGTCTGAATGGGCTTGCTCTGATGAGCATCAACCAAGAGATCTCAAGAGAAATATCATTTGATATTATCAAGGAATTTGCCATTAGGAAGACCAGACGAGTCCCATTATAATGTTACTTCAATAACAAAGTACCCGTAATAGCACTTTTGTTTGAAAATACTGTACAGCCCATTGATGTCCTAACAGGGTGCTTAAGTTTGCACAATTTAGAATTGTAGAATTTTTTATTCATTTAATTTGTTAATTCTTCAGAGATGACTTAACTTTTAATAGCAAAAAAGAAACTAAAAATAATTTCTTGTTTATTGTCCATGCACTACACTTTGAACAGGGTGCGGAAGAGTTTTTGCCCATTATATGGAGATATGTATTGAATTTGTGTGGTCATTTTACTTTGTGACACTTTATGTGAATAATGATAACAATAATAACAATAATGAAAAAGATAAAAATGACTACTTGTTTATTGTCCATGCACCGTACATTGTTTAATAGTAATAGAATAGAGTGATTAGATTAAAGTGTTATTTAGATGTTATTAGAAGGGTTTTTTTGCTTGGGGGGGGCAAAACTCAATCTCGCCTAGGGCAGCCAAAGACCTAGAGCCGTCCCTGCGTTGTGACAATAATACAACAATGCGTTGACAGAAAATGTGCTTTTAATACTTAAGTATTTTTAAAAAGCGAGTACTTCAGTACTTTTACTTAAGTAAAAATTTGACTGGACAACTTTCACTTGTATCGGAGTAAGATTTGACCACGGGATCTGTACTTTGACTTAAGTAATGAAGTTGGGGACTTTGTCCAGCTCTGGTTAAGCTGATGAAGTTGCTGGTTTATTCGTCCTGACACAGCAGTTTCTCAGACAATCTTTCAGCTAAGCCAAGTGTAAAATGTTCGCTATGAAGACAAACTGCTCGAATGGTGTGTGAGAAGGCCATGAGAACAGGGACGCTGACAGCAGGATGTGTCACGCTCTGACTGATAAGCAAACAGTCTGCACAAACAGTGATACTGGTGTTAGGTTTTCTTCCGCCGCACAACAGGAAAAATAGGCCACAATTTTCCATTGCGTAAGAAGGGAATGAAGAAGTGGCTCGAGTTTCAGTGTGTGACCAATGTGGTGTTAATGTACTGAAAATACTATACACACACACACACACACACACACTCAGGCCTATATGAGCCATTTTCAGATGTTCCCTCTGCACTTCCTCTTGCATAAACCCTTTAGTGTTTGAGTAAAGTCGAACGTGTCCTCACCAGCCTCTTTTCCGCAGTACAGCGAATTATCCTTCATCGAGACGTCCGACTCGGGGGGTAAACTGTTCCTCTTCGTCGCCCCTCTTTCACTCCAGTTCATCTGCAGCACAAACACAATCACATTAATCCACTCACTCACTCACTCACTCACTCACTCACTCACTCACTCACTCACATGTTCAGTTTAGTCATTCTTGACTCGTTTTTCCTTTGTAACACATCAAGTCACTTTATTCAATGATCCTTCGTGACACAGTTATCGTAAGGAATGGCAGAAATGATTTATGAAGCAATAATGGCTGATTTTGTTGCTGCGCATCATAAATAAATTCACTGATTGTGACTGGAGATTGTGCTGTGCGCGTTCACTAGCGGCTGCTTTAGCTTTGACAGATGACGACAAGGTTCTGTCTGTGTGAGAAATGTTTAATTAAGATCACGAGTGATGTGAGCACTGCAATAGTGTTAGTGTAAAAATCCACTGAGAGGAGAACGGGATAGCAGGAAGCGACAGCAACAAATACGAACAAACAGTCACGATGATGATGATGATGATGATGAAATGTAAAAAACACTTGCTAATGGACAGAAAAGTGTCTTTGTAAGCTGAAGCTTGTTTTGAGTTTGTATGTGAGAGTTTAATGTTCAAGCAGATCTGTGGACTGATGACATGAAACATGGTCATTGTCTTTAATCACAGGTCTACCGTTTGTGGCTCTCGAGGAAGCCATGGCCTAATGGTTAGAGGAAACAGCTTTGGGACAGAAAGGTTGCTGGTTTGATTCCCTGGACCAGCAGGAATACTCAAGTGCCCTTGAGTAAGGCGTCTAACCCCCAGCTGTTGTTCTGGGTGTGTTCTATGTCACTCTGGATAACAGCAGCTGCTAAATGCCTGTAATGTAACCTTGATTGTATGATATATTATTACCCATACAGGTCACTTTTTCACTGGAATAAAAATCTGTTCTATTCCTTTCTAGCAGGTTTCATTCATTTGGTTCGATAGCATGCAATATTGTTAGCATATCACTTTCCTACGTGTATTACGCCACTCTACCCAATGGAGAATGAGCGTTGAATATGGTTTACGATATTGCACGGTTGTCAAAACAACATGACGTCACACATCAGAGACGTAAAACTTCCACGCTAGCAAGCGACTGTGACAATTTGTAAACAAACATGGCCGCCAGGTTTGCTTTGTTACAAAATACGGAAGATTTTGAGAGAATTTTGAAAGAGAAAGATGTGTTGAACACCCGAGAGGAATGTGTATGGATAATAATATTAATATTGTCTGTGGTTTTTTCGTGGTCTATTAGATATATTCCATTCAGCTACTCGTCTTCGACTCGTTCAGTATCATGCGAGCTGAATGGAATATATCTGATAGACCATGAAAAAAAAAGCCAGACAATATTATTTAAATATTATATCTGCCAAGATTTTATTGGAAGCTTGTACATTGTGACAGGAAGTAATCTTAAAATACAGCTAAAACCTGCTTTATTTACTGTATCTACTTTATAGATGTTCATCTCACATGCTGGTGGTCCATCTGCATTCCAAACTGTTCCATTATAACATCCACGGGCACTTAAGTCGCCAAATGAATCATTTTAATAACTTTAAACTAAAATGGTAAACAAATTTGCGTTGCACTGATATGAAGCGTTGTGTATTCTGACTCTATTATGGAATAAATCTGTTTGTAAAAAAAAAAATGACTTAAAAAACATGGACGATGTGGTTCTCTTCTGTTCTATAGAAGTGAAGCCAAAGTTCCTCCACCATGTCTGACTCATTTGGTAAGCTCCGCCCCTTCTCTGAATACCAAGGTCTAGTGCATCACCAAGGCTGTCAATCACTTCATTCCCAAGTGTAGCCACGCCTTCTTACAAGTATACAGTACAATAACACTTTAAAAATGTTGAAAAGATTAGATTAGATTAGATTAGATTAGATTAGATTAGATTAGATTAGATTAGATTAGATAAAACCTGATTGATCCCTTTGAGAGGGTTCCCTCAGGGAAATTAAGAAATGCTCGGATACCAGTGTAGAGAAAACTAACGATTCGAGTTTGACCCTGAAAATGGAAAGACAGCTTAGACGAGAAAAGTAACTTGGAAATCAGGCTAGTTTGTCATTAAAACACATGGGAATGGGCGGGGCTAGACATTATACTGCAGCCAGCCAGCCAGCCAGCAGGGGCACTAGACCTGTGGTGGAGTCACTTTTTCGAGACGATACACCGTCCATGTTTTCTACAGCTATTGGTTTAAAAAAAAACAATAAATCTAATAATCCGTTAATAAATTCTCCCAAACTGCTTAAAAAAAATCCATGCAACATTTATAAAAAGCAGAGCGCAGAGTGACATCGTCCACTTTTTATCTCTTAACCAATCAGATTACAGCTTGAGATTCACCTGAGGAAAAGGAAAATGGAGAACAGAGAGCTGTAAAAAGAAAAGGAATGCAAAGCGCTGAACAATACGTCCAGACAGAGATAATTAATTAATTATTCCAGGAAATCGAGTCGTACATGAGCTGAGAGCCGACGAGGCGCGTAGCACCGAGGTCGAGTGGAATCACTGTTTTATTCTATCAACATTCACTGGATTTTGAGAAACAGAGCATTTTTATTTTTATTTTTTTGCAAATTTGATAAATAAAAACTTCACACAAAACATCCGACAAAATCATTTCCGCTTAGAATGTAAACAAACCGACAAAATGACAGGAGCAATTTGTTAAAAATGTGATAATAATCATAATTCTTGAAAAATTAAAATAAAAAAGATACGGTCTTACCATCAAATACTTTTATTCCATATTTTGTTGCCTTTTTTTGTATTTTTGTGGTTTTGTTTTCGAGTAGAATTTTTATTTCGTCCTCGGTTGGTTCAATAACACACGCCGCCATTTTGTTTTTCTCTACTCACTGTATATGAGCTGATAGCCTAGTAGTAGAGTAGCCAATCAGAGCGCACGATTGCTCATATCCACTGAATGTGGAGAGAATAAATAAGAATGCTGCAATGCAACTCGAGATATTTTTATTCGATGTTTGCTAGTTTCGTGACATCTGAAGTCACAGACGTTCCAAAAGTTACACAGAATGGTTTAAATAAACGCAAACGCTGTTTAATTGAGTGAGCACGCTTCGTTTTCTGTTTCACAATTCAAAGCTCATTTAAGCTTCCTTTTCTTTGCTTAATTAAATATATCGAATATTAACAACTAGTTAGCCTGTAAAACTTGTAGGTGTGTTGTCATGGTTACGGTGTGCCCGTCGCCATGTGTGAAGTCAGACGTTCTGTAATCCGTACAAATCTGATGATCAGTGTGTTTTTATCCATCGGAGATGATTGTTAACAAGTTTTAATAAATATCTGATGATGAGGTGATGAGTGGAAGGGCGTGTCATCCTAATTCTCTCAATTAATATTTCTATAAAGTTCCAAAAAGACAAATATTTGATATGCATTCTTTTAATAATGTAAATTAATTAACACACGTTGTGCTTCTGTTTTAAAATATTACAAATGGGTTTTTTTTTGTTTGTTTGTTTTTTTAAATAAAAGTGAACTCGTGCACATGCACGTCGATCTATTTTCAGAGCGGATGAGTGCTAGTCACCAGGTCTGACCTTAACCTCAGGTCCAAACCTGCACTGAAACTACCAGTTTAAAGCAGCAGGTTGCGTTTTTGCATGCATGTGCGTTGCCCTTTCTCTTTGTGCATGCCTCAAAGGTCATGTTCAATCTCATGGAAAGATTTGACACTTGTTTTGTGATTTGGTGTAGATCTCTATCAGCATCTTGTGATGTGAAGGAGTCTCCAGTGTCAGAGGTAAACCTGTAACTTTCTGACATCTTCAGGGCGGAGAAGTTTGCACTTTCTTTACAGTTTCTCAGTAAGAGGACAAGCTACTTCAGGAGAAATGAAAAAGGAAGTAGTACCATGAACTAACTAGTTTTAACTGAAATGTTCCACAACGTTAAATATAACCAGAAATGGATAAAAAAAAAAGTCGACTTGTTTAATTTTACTTAATAAAACATTGTAATAGCTGGTCAGTTTCTGTTGTATATGTCTACTTCCATAAAACCACACCTCAGTTTCCTCTGATGAATAAAATTGTACATTTACTCATAATAACTTTAGGTTTCTGGAGACTTGCATCCAAAGCCAGAGTTCGTAAAAATCCTGCATGCTGTAAATCTGGTGTATGTGAGTTCATTGATGTGAAATATTAAAATATTAAAATATTTCTGTTCTACATAAACATTTCACATGTGCCATGCCAACAAGAGTTTTTCAGTCAGCTGAAGAAATGAACACGATGTGTTAAAGTGTTGCAGCAGAAGTTCTGACTTACAGGAAATGCAATTTCACACAGTTTCTGCATCCAGTCCTCCGCTTCAACCATTTCTACAGCAAAGACAAAAGTCTTCTCAGTGGTTTCCACCAAGAAGGCCTTGCAGTCCTTTGGGCACCCGTCCACATCCACGGCCTCGGACACACGAACGCAGTCACTCAGCCTGATAATCTGCAACATTCACGTGTTAAGAGTGTGGAGACCAAAATGGCTTCAAAAACAATGAAATGAAACGTTTCCACACTTAAAAAATTACTATAAACAGGAAGCAGTTAGCCAAAATACGTCAATATTTGGTGTGAGACAAAATTCCCTTTGCTTTAAAAAAAAAAACATTTTTTTAAATCTCCGTCTGAGGTCCAGTGAGGTCAGTTTGATGTGGAAATGATCTGTAGGTTTTCCTGAGCATCTTACAGAACCAGCCCCAGTTCTTCTGGACACTTTGACTGTCACACTCACTTCTTCATTTTACACCAAAACCCAGCAGCCTTCATTACGTTTTCTTTTTTCATCTGAAAAGTGTCTCTTATGGAATACGCTGCTCAGATACAAACAAACTTTTTTCTGTAACATTTAATTTTGTGCTGGAAAAAAAATGAATGTTTGGACTCTAAAATGTTTTTGTAATGTTTTGACGCAAATCATAAAATAGAAATTTATGGGGGAAAAGGGGCGCCAAAAATTTTTGCACAGTGCTGTATGTTTGGATTTTCAGTTGTAAAATGGAAACTGTTTGTATGAATCATGTTGTACGGGTCCATGAAGGAAAGCAGACAGTCAGTCTCACATCTGATACGGCAAACTGGTTCTTAATAAACAATCATGTGGTTGTTTTTTTTTTCTTCAGCGTGATCACATCTAATCGTCGCTCTCTATGAAGATGTCAGACAAAATATGTCCATGTGCTGGAACCATTGATACTATCTGTATCCATGTGACATCTTCACCACTGCTCTTCTTTTATTTCGTTTTATTTACTCACCTTTTTGTTGTCCTGCCTGCATTTGCATTTCTCCAGCGTCCCGGTCCCGGCATCGAAAAACTCGAGGCGTGAGATCGAACGGGTGCTTTCTTGGTACAGAGTGGACCACACCTTTCTCCATTTCTGCAAGTGGTGAAAAAATCCAGATTCAAAATAAAAACAATAAAAACGGGTTTGTTTTAAAACACAAGCCTCAATTCTCAGGGTTTAAAGGTTTCCTTTCTCAGCCGAAACTCCTCTTAGATTTGTCTCTCTGGGTCAGGGATTCTGAAATCCTTTTTTTTTTTTTAAATGAATATAATCCAACTACTCACACATCAAACTCTTCATTGAAACGGATACAATAATGTTCTGGATTATTATTATTGCAGCCATAGAGCTTTGCTGAGCTTTATTTCATCAGTATACACTGATATTCTGCATCCAAGTTGATTTAATTTAATGTTTTTGAGTTAATAAGTAGATGACCTTGACCAGACCCCCTGACAGTCCCAGACTCTGGTCTCTGGTCTTCGCTTTGAGAACTAGAGCTCTAGGGCAAACCCTTAAGGTTTTATATAAACCCTACACCAGAGGATTTCTTCATCAGAAACGGTTTCAGAAACATTTAAACAGTTAACCAGGAGAAGAACCCTTGAAGAACCTTTTCAGAATATTTGACCTGAAGATTACAGTCTATATATCATAATTTCTGATTTGAGAGTGTAGACGAAAGGGACTGTTTTCGAAGCAGGATAAATAAACTATTCATAAATATAGTACGGTACATGTGGGGGGGGTTTACCCTTTTTTAACCCTCTGTCCTCTTCAAGGCCCGTCGTACGTTAATCATGCTTAGTAATAATTTTGGGACAGAGACAGAAAGACTGACACACTGACACTAACATCATGTCACTTCCAATTTACAAAACCTGCAACTAGTGTTGGAGTAAAGAGCACCAAAACCGAGAGCAGAGCGTCTCGAGACCAAGACTTCAAGGGTTTGAGATCAAGTCAAGACCAAGGCCAGGAAAGGCAGGGCGAGACCGAATCAAGACCAGAACCAGACCAATGGGTGTGAAGGAGGCAGGGAGGGGTGACAACCATGAACAGTAACAAAAATTTAAAATTAGCAATGAGTCACGTTATCGGTCACATTTGAAGCAGAAGGTTTTACATCCAATCATGGTTACAATGTTAACAAATAAATCAGACAGTGTACAGGCAGTTTAGTGACCAGTCTTGAAATAAAATCCCGAGTCCTCTGCGTCCGAGACCGAGTAAAAATACGGTCGATTCCGAGACGAGACGAAGACCAAAATCAGGTCCTACAACACGACCTGCAACTTCATACGATCTTTGGTGATATTAGTAACAATTTACTCTGCAATGAATTGAACAATAAATCATGTCCCTTGGAAATGATGTCCAAGCAGCGTTCATGGAGACGCCATTGATTGGATTAAACACAACCAGGAAGAGTTTTAATCATTACAATTTATCTATAATAATCATAATTCAATTTGCACAATGGACACAAGACACAGAAAGCTGCCCTAAAACACTCTGGCACTGTGTGAACAATCATTCACAGACTTTAAACAGAAAACAAAACCTGCTCCTCATCATCATCATCATGTCCATGTGAACACAGGCATAGTGTCTTACCTTTCCAAATCTTTGCTGCTGCAGATACAGCATACCCTTCTTTCTAATGTCCTCCTCCATGTCTGTCTGTTTCACACTCCTCTTTAAAACAACGACAGCGTACAGCTCCTTTCATGTCACGTAACACCCCCTTCCTGCGTATTTGCTTGTGACGTAATTAACATCTCCAAGTTCCGGCATTTGTACATCCTGTATAACCCCAATGAGTTCTTTTGCAACACTCTGCAAAAAGAGACGTGCTCGATGTGTGTGTCCCCGAAAACTACCATCATAAACATGCTGAAACTCTCACACTTCAATATTTATTTCCTGAGTGTTCATTCCTTCCAACAACCAGATGTCTGTGTGATAAGTTTTTGTTTTTCTCATGTACTGTTTGCAGACAGAGATGTTTTATTTATTGCAAACTGTCATAAGCGATGACAGACTGTTACAGTTCGTTAAAATATTGATGAAACTCTGGGTTCGCCTTCCAACGCGATGGTCAGTAAGAGCTGCACATCTCAGAATAGCAGATTTAACAGTGAAGGCGTCGTCTCAACTCTGTGGTCAGCTGTTCTTGCTAACATCCTGTTTCCATTGTCAGAAACACACACACACACAAACACACACACACACGCAGTGTAAAGCAAATAGTGTACTCTGTCTTGCACTTTAAAATTAGAGCTTTATTCATTTCTGACACGTTCCAAAATAAAATAAAACTATCAAAGATCACAGAACTCATTCTATTCAAACTCTGATGAAACGCTTTCTTTTTCCAATATTTTGACTCATTAGTGCCCTCTAGGAGAAATTAAGGTAAATTATATAAATTGCAAGCACACTGTATAAGACATCCATCCATCATCTGTAGCCGCTTTATCCTGTTCTACAGGGTCGCAGGCAAGCTGGAGCCTATCCCAGCTGACTATGGGTGAGAGGTGGGGTTCACCCTGGACAAGTCGCCAGGTTATCGCAGGGCTCTGTACAAGTTGTCTCATCTCATTATCTGTAGCCACTTTATCCTGTTCTACAGGGTCGCAGGCAAGCTGGAGCCGATCCCAGCTGACTACGGGCGAAAGGCGGGGTTCACCCTGGACAAGTCGCCAGGTCATCACAGGGCTGACACATAGACACAGACAACCATTCACACTCACATTCACACCTACGCTCAATTTAGAGTCACCAGTTAACCTAACCTGCATGTCTTTGGACTGTGGGGGAAACCGGAGCACCCGGAGGAAACCCACGCGGACATGAGGAGAACATGCAAACTCCGCACAGAAAGGCCCTCGCCAGCCACGGGGCTCGAACCCAGACCTTCTTGCTGTGAGGTGACAGCGCTAACCACTACACCACCGTGCTGCCCCGAGACAAGTTGTCTAAAATAAAATAAAATAGCCTCCATGAGGGGCGGCACGATGGTGTAGTGGTTAGCGCTGTTGCCTCACAGCAAGAAGGTCCTGGGTTCGAGCCCCGGGGCCGGCGAGGGCCTTTCTGTGTGGAGTTTGCATGTTCTCCTCGTGTCCGCGTGGGTTTCCTCCGGGTGCTCCGGTTTCCCCCACAGTCCAAAGACATGCAGGTTAGGTTAACTGGTGACTCTAAATTGAGCGTAGGTGTGAATGTGAGTGTGAATGGTTGTCTGTGTCTATGTGTCAGCCCTGTGATGACCTGGCGACTTGTCCAGGGTGTACCCCGCCTTTCGCCCGTAGTCAGCTGGGATAGGCTCCAGCTTGCCTGCAACCCTGTAGAACAGGATAAAGCGGCTAGAGGAGATGAGATGAGCCTCCATGAGGCTGTAGTTCATACTGGCCACTGTTGTTGTGTGTGAGTTTGAAATCGATTCAATTCTATTCTTTTAGTCCTGGGTATGACTTTAAACTGCAACCGGTGGTGAGTCTCTGGTCCAGGAGGACTTGAGTATTGGGGAAAGTGGAGTAATCACCATTGCTCCCAGGTCCACTCTGACCAGGAGTGGCAGCACCTGCCTGGGTTCCAGCTATGGGTTAAATAGTACATCACCAAGAAGGTGCTGGCAGCAGGGCGCTTTTTGGTGCAGTGTGGCAGATGAACCCAACAGGGTCAATGGTACACCACCTGATGGCATGCAGAAGAGCCACTCAAATGGCCAATGGATGGCATCACTCGGCAAGTCAGTTGTCACTGCAAGGAAACTTCCATACCCGTCAGGTCTGTGGCACTTTTGCGCACTACTTGGCATCGGGTCTGGAGGTCCAGAGAGACAACACGATGGGGGCACGACATCATTTGTCTTACCTTACTGTGCAAGGCGCTTCATTAGGAGAGGAGAATAGTATGCCAAAGCTCTCAAAGCCAGACATTCTGTGGTGGCTCTGCTGGGCTGTTTGTGCTGCTGGTGCGGGCAACTCTGTTACTCTAGTGCAGGCCTCGCAGCCCATCTGCGTTTCTGCGCATCCTAATGAAGCAGTCATCATCACTAGAGATGTCCAGCCAATGATGAATTCCAATCAGTCCTGTAGGAGGAGTAGCGATTTTTGTGAAATTACATATGGCCCCTGTGTAGCTGCATCCATGGTAGGTGGCACCACCTGGTGGACAATTCTTGTTAGAATATGTCTTTAGAGTCTTCTGGGTGAGTTTCAGTGAAAACATCCCAGCAGTTTATGAAGAGTAGTGTTTGTGATGAGTCACCCAAAAATTTCAGACACCCATAAAATCATAAATATGGCAGATAGTGCCGCCATCTTGACAACTTTTATGCACACCCACCTGCGGAATATTGTATTTGAGTTTGATCAAAATCTGATTAATCCTGTATGAGGAGTAGCGATTTTTGTAAATTGTGTACAGACGACAGATAGATGATGCATTATCACATAAGCGCATCTGGCCTGGCCTACAGCGGGATGAGCTAACAAGGGCCACATTTGCTGCTATCCTTGGGATTTTTTCTGACAGACCCTGAAGTGCTGTGGAGGCTGATTTATTATTAATCACTTTGACTGGTTTCAAAATGTGCTTATATTTTTCTTGCTCACAGAACAGAAACTAACTCAGATTGATTTAACAAATTCACAACAGTTCTTCAAACTTTTTTCCCCCAAATAATTGCAAAGAGAGATTATGAACTGTAATCTCGAGATGATCACACATAGCATCCCACACTGATGAGATTTATTTCCACCTCAAAGACATCTGGGTGCCCTTCTGAGACCAGTCTTTGCTCCCCACTAATTGACTCAGGTGGGACTTGAACCCACAATCCTCAGCTTCGAAGGCTGATGCCTTATCCATTAGGCCACTGAGCCTGTGTGAGCCTGCCCACTCCTGCTCTTCTCGGTCTGTTTACATGAGTTTCATGCTCACAAAGCACGAGACATTCGAGAAAACGATTTCGGATTGATCATCCACATTCCCAGCTACTCTCTAGATTTGTTTGGAGGATCCTGCAGATGCATTATCAATTACCCTCACTAGTTTTTAGATATGCTTTGATAGTTATCTCACTCACACGTGAAAGAAACCCTCGTGAGCACTTTCAGATTGATTTTCCACATTCACAGCAATTCTTCAGACACTTTCCAGCAGGAACTGGAAAGCAGCACGACAATCTGTGCAAGGCAGGACTCAAACCCTGTTCACAAAACATGAATTCTGCAGGACATAAAGACACTTTGTTGGTGTTGACTTAGAACTTCAGAAGCTTTTTAACCTATGACTTACCTTAAGGGTATCAGAGTCACAACACATTCAATTTGGTTATGCATTATAAGAGACTGCACCAGCTGGGAATCTTGCATGATACCATTACACCACTGGCACAGTCTCCAAGAGGGACATGGCTGATTTTACAAGTTTCAAATTATTAATTGTCACACGTACTCCACGAATACAATGAAATTCTTATGCCAGAGTCAATCTTCCAGTTAACTGAGAATAGGTTAGAAAGGGCAGTGCAGAAAACAGCAGACAGCACAATACAACATAAAGTGCAAGACGTGAGAGCAAACCCAACATCAGTACAAACAACATGAAAACTGCTGTCTTCTTGGTTGTGTTCAGACTCCATGTGATGAAGGAATCCAGGAATCTCTGGCTTTTGACCATCTCAACAGGTGATGCATGAATGAATAGTGGGGAGTGGATAAGCTTTATTTTTCTTAAAGTTGATGATGATCTCTTTGGTCTTGTGGACATTCAAGGAGAGATTATTCTTGTTGCACCACACAGTCCGATCCTGAACCTCTCTCCTGTAGGTACTCTCGTTGTCGTCACTGATAAGGCCTATGACCGTGGTGTCCTCAGACAGTTTTATTAGGCTGTTGGCTCTGAATTTTGCAGGACAGTCAGGAGTGGTACAACGGGGGCTGAGGCAGCAGCCTTGGGGCACACCAGTGCTGAGGTTCTGGATTCCCAATTCTCACTGTTTGAGGCTGGTTGGATTAGATCTGGCCTAGTCACCAGCTTGTTTGGAACAACAGCATTCAACACAGAGCTGTGGTCTGTGAACGGCTTCCTCACACAAGTGTTCTTTTGTCAACTGTGTTCCAGAGCAGTGTGAAGAGTTAAAGAGATGGCATCATCCACTGATCTGTTGTGTCAGGATGCAAACAGTAGAAGGTCCAGGTTGGTGAGCTGGATTTATGAAATTACCAGTTTTTCAAGGTGACCAAGACCAGCAGGATAAGGTAAACATCTGGATGCCCTTTTAAACTAAAGTCTTTACTCACTGCTGGCAAACTGACCCAGGTGGGACTTGAACCCACAATCCTCAGCTCCGAAGGCTGATGCCTTATCCATTAGGCCACTGGGCCAGTGTAAACCAATGCTTCCAGGTCCATTTACATGGTTTTCAGGCCCACATACACACAAGACACTTGAGAAAATGGTTTCAGATTGATTGACTGATTGCAAGTCCAACATCAGTGCAAACATGAAAACTGCTGCGTCTTCTTGAGGATGCTGGTGGTGTTCAGACTCCTTGTGACAGAGGAATCCAGGAATCTCAACAGGTGATCTATGAGTGGGGAGTGGATGGCCTTTTTTGTCTGAAAGTCAGTGATGATCTCTTTGGTCTTGTCGACATTCAAGATGAGATTGTTCTCGTTGCACCATGCAGTCACATCCTGAACCTCCCTCCTCCTCCTGTAGGTGCTTGAACAAATGGTTTCATAGTGATTTCATGGTTTCATATTCACAGCTACCCTTTCAACGGTTTCTCGCAGACGCTATAAAGATCCAGAAGCTGATGCATTATCAATTACCCCAACTAGTTTTTAGATACGCTTTGATATTCTCTTGCTCACACATGTGATAGAAACGATCACGAACACTTTCAGATTGATTTTCCACATTCACAGCAATTCTTCAGACATTTTCCAGCAGGAACTGGAAAGCAACAAAGTATCACAACAGTTATTTTTTTGTTAATCGGGTTATTAATTACTAATAACTCTTTCTGAGGGTTTCTCCATTTTTGTGTAGCTCATGGAACAGACACAATCTCAGTCTGGTGGAATCTGTGGTATGATTCAGTTGGTTTCGCCTGCTTGTCTGCTCCCTGGTCCTGATTAACAAGGCCAGGTATCCTATAAACATTTTATAAGGTTGGAGATCCAGAGCAGGGCATCTGAGCCCATTCCTCTTTCCACAATCTCTCCAGATCATCCAGGGTCCTCGACCCTCTCTTGTGCTCTCTCCTCTTCAGCTCCGCCCACAGGGTTTCACTGGGGTTCGGCTCAGGGGACTGAGATGGCCAGGGCAGAAGCTTGATTCTGTGCTGAGTGAACCATTTTTGTGTTGATTTGGACATACAGTACCCTCCACAATTATTGGCACCCCTTGAAAAGATGACTAAAAAGGGTCAGAAAAAGATCCACCTTTCGGTGAAGTCGCTTCATCTCACACTGAAAAAAAAATGAGAAAAATCCAAGCTTTAATTGAAACAAATTTATTTCGAGAAAAACAAATTCCTCGTCAAGAAATAACAATTTTCAACAAGAATACATGTGCCACTATTATTGGCACCCTGGAAATGATAGTGAACCCAATGTAACTGAAGAATGTTTCCCATTTAAATTGTACAGTATTTCTTAGTTGATTGGAGTGTGTAGGAACTTTCAAGCTGTAATCCATGACTTCCTGATAAACTGGGGAACAAATATGAGGTGACACAGAGGCCAAATTCCCTTAGTCATCCATCAACATGGGAAAGATAAGAGAATACACAAACCAAATGAGGGAGAAGTGTGTTAACCTTCATAATTCAGGGAATGGTGATTTTAAAAAAATGACTTGCCTGAAAATATCCATTTCTACTGTTAGAGCAATAATAAAAAAAAAAAAAAATTGGACACCAGCTGGAACTGTTAGAAATCTGCCTGGAAGAGGACTGAAGTTTATTTTGCCCCCATGTACAGTGAGGAGGGTAAGAGAGGCAAAAATAAAAATCCCCAAGGATAACTGTTGGTGAATTATGAGAAAAAGTAAAATCTTGTGGTTTCCAAGTCTCCAAAAGCACCATCAGACACCAACCCCAGTGCCAACAGATTGTTTGGAAGGTTTGCCTGAAAAAAAAGCTTTTTTGTTCAGTTAACCACAAATGTAAGCACCTGAAGTTTGTGAAATGCTACTACAGCTTTTGCTGGAACTGTATTCTGTGGTCTGATGAAACAAAAGTGGAGCTTTTTGGCAATAAAGACTCGCAGTGGGTTTGGCATAAAAAGAAAGATAGCTATAATGAAAAGAACCCAATCCCGACTGTAAAATATGGTGGAAGTTCTGTGATGTTTTGGGGCAGTTTTTCCTCCAAAGCCCCTGGAAACTTTGTTAGGGTCCATGGCATCATGGACTCCATGAAATACCAGAACATCTCATTCATTCATCTCATTATCTGTAGCCGCTTTATCCTTCTACAGGGTCAGAGGCGAGCTGGATCCTATCCCAGCTGACTACGGGTGAAAGGCGGGGTTCACCCTGGACAAGTCGCCAGGTCATCACAGGGCTGACACATAGACACAGACAACCATTCACACTCACATTCACACCTACGCTCAATTTAGAGTCACCAGTTAACCTAACCTGCATGTCTTTGGACTGTGGGGGAAACCGGAGCACCCGGAGGAAACCCACACGGACACGGGGAGAACATGCAAACTCCACACAGAAAGGCCCTCGCCGGCCACGGGGCTCGAACCCAGGACCTTCTTGCTGTGAGGTGGCAGCGCTAACCACTACACCACCGTGCCGCCCATACCAGAACATTTTAAATCAAAATCTGGCTCCTCTGCCAGGAAACTAAAACTGGGTCATCATTGGATCTTCCAGCAGGACAATGATCTGAAGCATATGTCCAAATCAACACAAAAATGCTTAGCTGACCACAGAATCAAGCTTCTGCCCTGGCCATCTCAGTCCCCTGACCTGAACCCCATTGAAAACTTGTGGGCGGAGCTGAAGAGGAGACTGGACAAGAGAGGGCCGAGGACCCTGGACGATCTGGAGAGATTGTGTAAAGAGGAACGGTCTCAGATGCCCTGCTCTGGATCTCCAGCCTTATAAAATGCTACAGGAGAGACTCAGTGCTGTTTTACTGGCAAAGGGAGGTTGCACAAAGTATTAAATACAGGGGTGCCAATAATAGTGGCACATGTGTTTTTGTGGAAAATAATTATTTCTTGATGAGGGATTTGTTTTTCTCTGAATAAATTTATTTCAATTAAAAGTTGGATTTTCTCATTTTTGTCAGTGTGAGATGAAGTGACTTCACCAAAAGGTGGATTTTTTTCTCACCCATTTTACTAATCTTTACGGGGGGGGGATAATTGTGGAGGGCACTGTATGCGTCGGATCATTGTCCTGCTGGAAGATCCAATGACGACCCAGTTTTAGTTTCACAATCTTTAATGTTGCTTAAAATTGTTTAAATCAAAACCACATTGGGATTTTGCAGTTTGTTTCTTAGTGTGCTTCAGTATAAATAAATGGCATGTAACAAATTAACGACAAACAATAGTTGAACTGTCTCCACATTCCTCACTGGATTTGAAGCAGTTTGAAGTCTTTGCCTCAAGTGGCTTTTACATAGCATGCGATTGTTTTTTCTTATTTTGAGGTTCGGAGGAATGTCTGAATATTAGCCTCCTTTATCGGACCTTGTTCTAACTCCTGGTTAATGGATTTGATCTGTTCTTTGAAAGACATGAAATCACCAGTGTAAAGAAAGTAATGTCTGGAAGTAGGAACCTTTATTCAGACTTCCTGAGAACCTGATCTCCTGGAGAGTCTGGAGGTATTTCCCAAAGGCTACCATGTGGCACCATGAGTTCTACAGAAATACTTCGTGTGGTAGTTGCTTGTGATTCCATGGAATGTTCAGTGTGAACAGAAAACAGATTGAATTTACATTCCACTTTAACATGTTGTTTAATTTTATCTTCAGCTGTTTCCAACAGGACACAATCGAATCGTTCATTCACTGCTTTGTTCGTTTTAATGCAGACGTGGAGGTGACCTGAACTCCTCTTTTTGCCAGTAATGTCTTTTCAATGCAGGACGTTAATGGCTGGTTTAGGAAAAGAGGGAAGCCCCCTGCTCCTGCTTCTGGGCTCTCTTCCAATCCCCCAAAGACTTCTCCTGTTTTTTAAACAAGTCTGACAGAAAGTGGAAAGGAATGAAATGATTCCATAGAAGCGAGTTAACCCTATGGTTCTAAGCAAAATCTTGGAGGAAAAAAAGGGAGTCCAGGGTCTCACAAGAGTGTAGAACTCTTATCCGCCTGGAAAGACGCAGCATGAACATTGTTCCTTTGATACTGCATCGAGACTAGCTATAAAACTGGCCTACTGAGCTTTTCTTTAACCTGGTTATGGTCTGATTACCACATAAAATATTTCACAAAGGACATATGAACAAAACCAATGTTTTATGCTTTTATTGTAATTAAAACAATAGTAAGGTATAAAAGTACTCATAAATGGACATTCTGTACTGCTGAACATACTGCAATGTGTTTATGTGAACCTGAACATGAAAGTTTCTCAAAGTAAAAATGGCCTCTTTATATAATAACGAGACCGTCACTGAGGGCGTAGCTCACTCCGGCCCCGTCTAGTCCAGAAGGAACGATCTAAAGTGGGCCACCTTGCGCAATAAATGTTGCAAGCTATATACACTATATACAAGCTATATATAGAAGCAATATCCACCCTAGGAATACCGACCTATTTACCAGAAAGAATCCAAAACGGCGAGGAATTGACCGAGAAGAAGCGATTTGTGTTGAAACTGCTCATTAGGGCTTAATTACTTAATATCTTCATTATTAATTGTAATTATGCAAATTTGGGTAAAATCCATATGCACCCCAGGTAGACCAACCTTCCTGCCAAAAAGAATAAAAATCAGTGAAGAATTGAGAGAGAAGAAGCGATTTTCATGAAATGTGGACGATGCCGGACGACAGACGGATTACACATGATGTCATAAACTCATCACCTGCCGGCCGGATGAGCTAATAAGTACATAAAAGTGAAGCAAGATACTGAATAGCATACACATGATAATAAATAGGCATACACTCGCTGGCCACTTTATTAGAAACACCTATACACCTACATCAGCCGATCCCTTGATGCATCAAATCCCACAGATACAAATCAAAAGTTTCAGTTAATGTTCACAATGTTCAAACATCAGAACGGGAAAAATTGTGATCTCACAGTGAAGTGTGACTTTCTCTCACTGTGGTATGGGTGTTGGTTTGATCCAGATGGACTGGTTTGAGTATTTCAGAAGCTGCTGATCTCCTGGGGTTTTCACACACAACAGTCTCTAGAGTTTACACAGAATGGTGCGGAAAACAAAAAACACTGAGTGAGTGAGCGACAGTTCTGTGGGTGGAAACAAACGCCTTGTTGATAAGAGAGGGTCAGAGATCAGAAAATGGACAGAGTGAGCAGTTCAAGCTGCCAGGAAGGATATAGTAACTCATATAATCACTCTTTACAACCGTGATGAGCAGAAAAGCATCTCAGCATGCAACAGCAGAACAGAAGAACACACTGGGCTCCACTCCTGCAGCCAAGAACAGAGATCTTACAATCAACAACACGTCCCTATTAAAGTGGTCAGTGAGGGTATATAGCTAGTCTGAATCAAAGCTAAAAAACAAAGAAAGATCTCACTTTCCACAGCCTTTTCATCTGAGAGTGGAACTCGAACCAGTCGGAAATATTACAAGGCCAAAGTACAGTATGTCAGGATTTTGTCCATAATCATAGTTTTTATTGAAAATGTTAATGATCGCACCTTAAAAGAAATTTAAAAGAAATTCACAGGCTTTAAGACAGATGTTTTTAAAGAAATCCAGCTGTGGACAACGCTCCACCCTCTGGGAATCAAACCAACATCCATGCATACACACAGAGGGACGCCGCATATGGAAAACTATATAAACTCCAGAAAGGGAAATGTTCCAAACTTGGCCTTCAAAGGACACATGAAATTAGAGACTCAACAAAGAGTTACAGTACATCTGGAACGTTCTCCGAGGTTCCTGTTCAGAAGCATTTATATTTATAGCCGACATCACAAGAGGAAATATATAACGAGCAGCAGTTAAAACAAAAGAAATATTCATCCTCCATCATGCTCTAATTAAACCCTCCATCGCAGATGTTTTACATCCATCAGTGATGTCTCTTTCATTTCACTGGACTGCTGCATGTTTTCTCTCTCTCTCTCTCTCTCTCTGTGTTCTTTTAGTCTGTAGCTCCAGATATCGAGTCTCTCCCAGACACAGGAGGCTGTTTTGGTCTTCAAGTAGATCTTTTCAAGTCTTTTGTTGAGGAAGTGTTTCAGTTCAAAAGCAGTTCAGTAGTAGTCTCCGTCATAGTCTGTGATTGGATCGTATCCCATCAACTCTTTCATGCTTTCTTCTAAAAAAGCAGACATCTCATCTAGGAAAAAAATCCAACACTGTTTTTTAGATCACATCTTAGTTAAAAAAAAAAAAAGGAGGGTATTTCTACACTGCATGATTTGAGCGATGTTTTAAGATTATTAACCCTTTGATGCAAAACATGGGTCAAAAGTGACCCGGCTGAGTTTTTATCTTCTATATCTTTGCAATAAATTAATTCCATCATTCAGTATTCAAGGTATTCCTCAATTAACTTGTTTTTGATCATCATACATCCTTATTTTATTTTTTCCTTTCTTACTTTTTGAATAAAAACCCTTTTTGTATCACTACCCTTCTAATGCACAACATGGGTCAAAAACGACCTGCATTCATTTTCCAGGTTATTTCATGTATGGCTGAGTGTTTCTATGATCTACTTTTGAAATACATTCATTTCGTCATTTACTTTTCCAAATATGCAGTAAATATCTTGTTTTTGTTTAGCACAAATCATCATTTTTATTTTTCCTTTCTTAAGTTATGAACAAGCACAGCTTTTGTAATTCTACATCAAGTTTACACACATGGGTCAGAACCGACCCGCATGCATTTACTCCAGCGTTTGGTGGGAACTGTGAATTGTGCTTGTGTCAGACATTTCACAGCTCAGCACGGCGCCCTTTGCCCATCTCATACATGTAAGTAATGTTTTTCAATTGTTCTAACATTACCTTACAAAAAAATGGATTGTGTTTAGGTTCCCTTGAGAGTGAGTAGATTACTTGTCAGAAAGTTACAGTAATTATTATTAGCTACCGAGCTGTCGACATATTCTACTTTAGTTAGCTAATTTTATTGTAGTTGGCTTAGCTAACGACATAGTTAATAAATAAATAAATAACTGGCCCCATTCACTGCTAAAGTAATTACTTGAAACAAATTATTATTATAGTATTAAGACATTTAATTTAAATCACACTTGGATGACCCATGTGTTGTAATATAAAAAGTATTTTTGTTCATAAAGTAGGAAAGAAAAAATTAAATTAATGATTTGTGGTAAGGGTGGCACGATGGTGTAGTGGTTAGCACTGTCACCTCACAGCAAGAAGGTCTGGGTTCGAGCCCCGTGGCCGGCGAGGGCCTTTCTGTGCGGAGTTTGCATGTTCTCCCCGTGTCCGCGTGGGTTTCCTCCGGGTGCTCCGGTTTCCCCCACAGTCCAAAGACATGCAGGTTAGGTTAACTGGTGACTCTAAATTGAGCGTAGGTGTGAATGTGAGTGTGAATGGTTGTCTGTGTCTATGTGTCAGCCCTGTGATGACCTGGCGACTTGTCCAGGGTGAACCCCGCCTTTCGCCCGTAGTCAGCTGGGATAGGATCCAGCTTGCCTGCGACCCTGTAGAACAGGATAAAGCAGCTACAGATGATGAGAGATGAGATGAGATTTGTGGTAATTAAAAACAAGATATTCAAAGAATATTTGGAATATTCAATCATAAAATAAATTGATTTCAAAAGATAGAGCAAAGAAAAACTCAATCAGCATGAAATAACCTGGAAAATGAATGCAGGTCATTTTTGACCCATGTTGTGCATTAGAAGGGGTGTGCATATGTTTTGCATCAAAGGGTTAAATGTCACACTGATCATGGCTGAGATTATGCCAATCTCAGACATTATAGCTACGATGATGAGCCTCTACTGACAAACCTGTGATTAAGGAAGATGAGATGATTCGACTGTGATTAGATCACCACTCAGCCTGCTGGAAACAGGCTCTCATAAACACAAACAAACACTCGGGATAATAAACTATCAGTAGAAAAGTTATTCTGGGAGAAAAACCCTGAAAGGAAGAAGAAGAAGAAGCAGAAAAAGAAGAAGAAGGGTTTGGAGCCATTTGTGTCTGGGTCAAAGAGGACACTACTGTAGAGTGTATCATGGGTCGGTCTTGAAGTTAAAGTCAGCTTGAGGTAAAAAGAGAATAGGGTTGTTTTTTGTCCACTGGTGCTATTTGTTTGTTTCTCCGTCGTCACTACCATGTGAATTTGGTCTTATTCTCTCCACATTCAGTGGATATGAGCAATCGCGCACTCTGATTGGTTACTCTACTACTAGGCTATCAGCTCATATACCATGAGTAGAGAAAACAAAATGGTGGATCGTGTTGCTGAACCAACTGAGGACATAAATAGCTAAAAGAATATAATCCCCCCCAGGAGCTCCTGTTCCACACTCCAGCCCAGTTGGTGGTGCTAATGCACCTTTAGGTTGGTTTGCTAACCGACAAAACAACCCTAAAGAAGAAGAAAAAGAAGAAAACCCCAAAAATGCAAAAAAAGCAACAAAATATAGAATGAAAGTATTTGATGGTAAGAACGTATCTTTTTTAATTTTTCAAGAATTATTATTATTATTATTATCACATTTTTCACAAGTAGCTCCTGTCATTTCGCCGGTTTGTTTACATTCTAAGCGGAAATGATTTTGTTGGACGTTTTGTATAAAGTTTTTATTTATTGAATTTGCAAAAAAATTAAAATGCTCTGTTTCTCAAAATCTAGTGAATGTGGAGAGAATAAAACAGTGCTTCCACTCAACCTCGGTGCTACGCGCCTCGTCGGCTCTCAGCTCATGTACGACTCGATTTCCTGGAATAACTGTTAAATATTTGATCCCGTCGTCCTCGTAGTGGCTTTTAAATAAGAGTTGGAGCAACGATGACTCTCTGGCTGAATCTGAATACACACTCAGTAAACACTAATGTTAGTTAAGTTCCTACTCCTATGTATGACTGTTACCGTACGAGCAAGCACTAATAAGGACACGGTTGGGACGTGCAGTACACCAAAACTATCTTACCGTACCTGTCCTTTGACCCGGATGTTCACAGATGATGAATACCAACGATGCCTTGAAAATGTAAAACTGTAACAGAAATGTTAAACTGTTCCTGATATTTGCATTTGTACAGTACATTACCAGAGATCTCCAGTGGACGCTGGAACATCTGGCTTTGCTTCGGTCCGCCATCTTATTTCTGTTTTTCCCAGAGGAATCCTTCTTCTTGGGGATAGTTTAGTACAGGACATTTGCATGAGTCAAAATTTCAGCCGATGTTGTAGATCACATAGGTTACCGTTTGCCTGATATTAATATTAAATTCCTACTGGGTATCCAGACACCCTACGGATTATGTGGTACGAGTATTCAGATGTGCTCTGTCGGATTTTAGTCAAACGTTCAGACGTTAAAGCTGTCTTTGGTCACAGAGGAATTAACTTGGTCATGTGTCACATCAAGTGGAACTGAAGAATTTCTTTACAAAATGCAATTTTTCTCTGAAAAACACTGAGTGAATGAAATGTCGGTGTTTATGTGGTCGCCTGTTACCTGGAGGCAGGATCCCGAGCACTGCAGTGGCTGAGACGTTGCCCAGGACGTTCTTGGCGATGCATCTGTAAGTCCCCGAATCTGCCCGAGTCGCGTCCTCAATCTGGAGCCAACTCGAGAGCTCATACTTCTGAGGACCTCCTCTGGACTACAGGACAAGGGATATGTGAGTGTGTATATATATATAAACATACGTATAAACATAGTTCACATCCCAGATTATATGCACAAACATTAACCTGCACAGATATATGAGGATCATCTCCAGGCAAAACAACCTCATTTCCTTCTTTCCTCCATTCCACCAGCGCCATAGGGAAGGCGAAGACCTCGCACAAAAACACTGCACTGCTGCCGGTCACGTTCACCAAGTCACGGGGAGGAACTTTGATGACAGGAACTTCAGAGAAAGATTAAAAAAAAGAGAGAAGAAAGAGAGCAAGGGATCAGATGAGGGATCATGTTCAGAAACTATTTCCTGTCAGTAAAGCTCAAGAGCCACTTGTGTAAGTCTGATTGCATTGCAGTTCTTCAAAGGTCATAAATCTCCCCTTTAAAGCCAGCAGGAAAATTACAGGCTCCAGAAAGTCCGAAATTCCCAAACAGGCAGTTAAAAGGTTCACAAGACGAAAACATTTGTAAGAGAACGCATAAGCCGTATGGACATGGGGACCAAAAAAAAACAACCAAGTAAAGAACGATAGTGTAAAAAAATCCTGAATTGTCTATTAATCGGTTGAGAAGGCTGACACACCGGGATTAGTCATGAAAAAGAAAAGAAAAAACAGAAGAAACTCATCTATTCCATTAATTCTGATCAGAAGGTGTTTCATTTTCTATAACAGCTGCTGTGACGGTAGATTTCCGTTTCTATAGTAACAGCTCATTGTACAGTGGACGGACGCAACACATACATGGATTAAAAAAGTGTAATTGTTGATGTTTTCCGTAAGGAGAAATGTCTTTATGTGATGTTTATGGAAGGAGTCTCCAGTGTCAGAGCGAAAGCTGGAACAGATTCAGGACGGAGGAGTTTACACTTTTTTTTTTGCAGTTTCTTGGAAACACACCAAGCTGCGATTCTTTTTCTTTTTATTTTTTTAATAAAATAAAGCGACTGGTTAGGGGCTGAGTATATAACAGCTGGAACATAAGTGATAACAGGAACTGACCTGTTTTAAAGGGGAATTGAAGTCATTTTTAAACTTGCTTTATTTCTTAATTAGCGTGTTATTCAATTACGTTTTGGGTTTTAGTAACCTTATATCGTGATTCGTATTGGCAACTAATCGCAATTAAATGTTATACTTATCGGCCTATTCGGTTTTTAGCCGTGTTGAATTTAGTTCGTTTGGTCCACGGCAGGCGTCGCTTATCTGCGCGATCTTCACGAGACTTGTGCGAGACTTCGAAACGTGAAGTGTCAGTCAGGTGTCAGTGCCGCCATTTTGAAAACTGTTTTCCAAATGAAATATTGCACAAAAACGAGTTTAAATGACGATTACTGCCTACTTTTTTCAAACTTTCCTGATTGCTATCAAAACAAACAAAACTTCCGGCTTGATTACATCAGCATTCGAAAGATGGCGTGCGCGTCTTTTAACAACTCGTGTCCGAAATCACTCCCTAATCACTATATAGGGCACTGTATAGTGAGGACGCCATTTTGTAGTGCTGTCCAAAACCTTAGTGAGGATTATTTACACCCTATATAGTGCACTCAAAGTATCCCACAATGCATCACGAAAAGTAGTGTACAACGATGATCACTAACCAAAGCAATATATCCCATCATGCATTGCGGTCGCGCTGAAAGAAATCAAATTAAGAGTCTGAAATGTGATTTAATAAAAGGCAGCGTCGAAGAAGAAAGGATTCAGCCTTGATTTAAAAGAACTGAAAGCTGCAGGGACTTTGTATTGATTAATGTGTGAAATGCGCTCAGTATAATATGGATTTATCACATAAACACACGCATGTATTTATTATTTTGAAACCCACCAGCCGACTGATCCGGCACGTTTTAATCATGCGACAGTAATGACGTAAATACCAGCGCGACGGACTCGTGTCTGAAAGCGTTTTTACACTTTACCGATGAGCTCACTATACAGTCCTCTATATAGTAATTCCCTATATAGGGAGTAGGGAGTAGTGAACGAGTGAACGATTTCGGACACAGGGAACATTGGCAGATGTTGGTCACTTTGATTTCCGCTGTACGTTTTACTTCCGTCCTACGATGTCTCGCACAGGTCTCAACCAATCTCGTTTACAGCCATTGCTTTGACATATGGACTGATCTATTACAGAGCATATCTCACACACTCAGAACTTGCTATAGCAGCGACAAAATAGCGATCAAACATGCATTCCTATATTTAATAAAATGAGATAAATAGAATTTTGATAAAAAATTGCCTTCAGTTCCCCTTTAAAGATCATTAAATGTGATTATAAATGGATAAAAGCTGTGATGACGTGTTGTGATTTGGCGTAATAAATGTTTGCTGTGGTATAAGAGGAATAAAACACTCAGTGACTCCAAACAGAGCTGTGTATTAGAGGAGAGTGGGGAAACTCAGGACAGGGGAGACCTGGGACCGTTTGTATTCCCATAAATCCATGAATGAATTTCACCCAATCAGGTTTTAGATGAATCAGAAGTTCGATGTCCCCCTGAGCGTGACCTCCTTCCTTTGGAGCCGAAGCTGGACTCTGCAGTTCGATTTCTGCAGTTCGATATTTTATCAACTGACACTTTCTCCTCCTCCTCCATTCTCTGGTGTAACGGACGCTGGAGAATCGGGGATTCGTTCAGAATTAAAGTCTGTAGCCTCGAGTTACCAGATATAGGATTATTTATTACACTTACATTCTGGGGGGAAACAGGTAAGGGTTTTTCTTGTTTTTATTTTTTCAAAAAGTCCAGATGGGGAGAGTTGGGACAGTTCATCATGTTACAGATTTGTTCTTGTGGTTTACAAATATAACACTGTTTTAAAATGTGGGCGTGTCCCTGCATGAGGATTAATCTGATTTCATTCCTTCTTGAGAATGGACCTGTTTAGTCTCGTCAGGTTTTGACATTTTGTCAAATGGACATTTTTTTTATCGCTGTACCGCCACTGTGTGTTCGTACAGTTCATATGGGACAAGTTTTGATCTTCATCTTTCGGCTGCTTCCTGTCTCTTTAGGGGTCGCCATGGTGGATCTGTTCCGTGTATTTGATTTGACATAGGTTTTACACCGGATCCCCTTCCTGATGTAACCCTCCCCAGTCTATCTGGGTTTGAACCTGGCACTAAGTCTACGCCGGCTTGTGTAACCCCAGCAGCTGGGGATTTTCCTGAATCTACATGTCTTTGGCCTGTGGGAGGAAACCAGAGCACCCTGAGGAAACCCACAGAGACACGAGGAGAACATGTAAACTCCACACAGAAAAGTCCTCGTCTGTTGTGGAGTTTGAACCCAGAACCTGGTACAAGTTTTGATAATAAATAAAAATTAAACATGTAGGATTGAGCTAGGGATTTTATTTTTGTCCCATATCTCCCCCAATATGTCCCATGTCTCCAAATATAATGTCCAATGTCTCCTCTCAATGTCTCAGGTCTTTTATTATTCCGAATGTATTTGTTACGAGTCTTTGACTTATTGTACATATTGAAGATAAATAAAGCTATGATTGATTGATTGATCGATTATGACTCCCTGTAGGGCGGCATGGTGGTGTAGTGGTTAGCGCTGTCGCCTCACAGCAAGAAGGTCCTGGGTTCGAGCCCCGTGGTCGGCGAGGGCCTTTCTGTGTGGAGTTTGCATGTTCTCCCCGTGTCCGCGTGGGTTTCCTCCGGGTGCTCCGGTTTCCCCCACAGTCCAAAGACATGCAGGTTAGGTTAACTGGTGACTCTAAATTGACCGTAGGTGTGAATGTTCTCATTATCTCCAGCCGCTTTATCCTGCTCGCCCGTAGTCAGAACAGGATAAAGCAGCTAGAGATAATGAGATGTCTCCCTGTAAACAGTAATGCTCAGAGGGCAGTGAACACTCTGTCATGCAGTGTGAAATGAGATGTGACCTGCAAAGAATTTCACACAATCTACACAAACTCGTCCCCGCTCTCCCCTGTATGGGTTCTGTAAGAGTGCTCCTCACTGAAAGCATGAACACGCAGTCTGTATGTGTTGGGTTCTAATCCCCAGAGTTAAGTGTGCAATGTGGATTACGCGCGTGCGTTCTGCGCAGTTCTGGATATGGAGCAGCTAGAAGGCAGAACCTGCCGAACCCATACCGGTGCTGCAGGGCCCGCGGCTCGAGGTCAGTCCCGGTTTGGAGAAGGCAGCTTCTCTGAACTTGCAGAGGTTCATGTAAGTGTGTTCATCTGACCCGCACACAGGCTCCTGGGACGCGCACACACACTGCGGCTCTCCGTCCTCCGGCGCGTCGCTCCGACACTCCAGCCCCTCTCCACACAGCCCGTAGTAGAGGTTCCTGTCCCCGGGGTCACACGGCTGTCCCTCCAGGTTCCCGCACTCGGAGCAGCAGCCGCAGGAGTCCCGGACGAGCCCCGCCCTGCAGCCCCGGGTCGGGGGACACAGCTCCGGGACGCACTGCTCACACACGGCGCTCGCGTTCCTGCCCTCCAGCTCCTCCAAAGCGCCGGAGTCATACAGGGCATCGAACTCATCCTCCGCCTCGTAGGACGGAAAACTTTCACCAGGTGGAAGCAGAACCATAAGGAGCAGCAGCAGCATGGCGCGGGAAAGGTCCAGAGGATCAGGGAAAGCAAAACAAAGAACAGAGGAGACCAGTAACAGGGTCGAGACGTGAGCGCGCGCCGAGGAGAACCCGAACCCTGACGCGTGGACTGGAGGAGTGTGGAGGAGCTCCGGGGCCCCTGTGTGTCACAGCACATCACACACACACACACACACACACACACACTTAGAGAGGGAGGGGAGAGAGAGAGACCCGACTCACTCCTGCTGCGGCTCTCACACCTTCCTGAGAATGTGAACCATCTGGAGGACAAATAAACAAGTTCGAGTCCCCACAAGCGCCTCACTTCTATCTATAGCTTCCTTCATGACACACAGTAAAACCCGCACTCTTTCATTAACATCTGCACTGCCTAATTAACTCTTACAGGGCGGAACAACACGCACGCGCGGCGCACAGCTGGATTTCCACAAACCCAGAGTCTAAGAATAAAATAGAGTTTATTTACAACAGGAACGTTTACTGGAACTCTGGACTGTGATTGGTCAGAAGGTGCTGAGTTTTCTGTAAGAGCAGCTCTGACATTTTTTAACACAGTTACTGAGACCAAATGGTCTCCCAGTGGCCAGATTTGGTCTCCTAGTCAATGCCAAACCAGCTTCACTGGGAAACCAAATTTTAAACCAAGTTATGTCTTATCATTTGGTTCAATCAGCTGTAATTTATAAGATATACACACAAGATCATGTCGGTTAAGAAAAACAAAACTAAAATTTGGTTACTGAGATGGCTGATGTCAGAATCCGATGTCATTACTGTGTAACTCTGAGTGTCTTTGACATCACATTTGTGCTTGGTAATTGCTCTTGATAGCTGTGTAGTCACTGTAGTGTGTTTGTCTGGATGGTGATTGGTGAACCATTTTGCATCACAGAATATGCCGCAGCGGTGCAGCCGCATGGACTCCGGGGCCTGTGATTGTATTGCCCAGACCTTGCCCAGGTCTCCTAGTGGAAAATCCTTAAAAAATGCTCTGCCTGTAGTGCAGCTGGTTTACAGGTTGATCAGAGTGTGTGTGTGTGTGTGTGTGTGTGTGTGTGTGTCAGTGCTGATGTGCTGAAGGTCTCTGGGAGGAGAAATGTGTTGATGGTGTTTATGAAGGAGTCTCCAGTGTCAGAGGAAAAACTCCAGCATGTTCAGGAGCTCACACTGCTTCGTGTTTTCTTGCTGCATGTTTTTGTTTCTCTTTTTAACCTCAGCAGAAAGAATAAAGATAGAAAGAGAGGCTGGTGAGGAAACAACTGTTTACAGCTGCTGTAACATAAATGACAACAAGAACTCATTTGCTTCACATGAACATGAAATGTAACTCTAAAGGGATAAAAAGTATGGAAAAAAAATAAAAAGTGATGATGGTTAGTAAATTGCTGTCAGCGTGTGTTATATGTTATATGAACCAGTCGAAAGACTCTGGCCCTGTCCACACGGCAACGGATTCAGGTGAATCTGATAAAATTGTTTATCATTTCGGCCTGGCGTCCACATGGCACCGGTGTTTTGGGTGCCCCAAAACGAAATCTTTTGAGAACGGGTTCCAGAGTGAAAAAATCTGGCAACGGAGCCGTTGCGAAGTCGTCTGGATGAGTAGAACGGATTTGTTTATGATGACATCACAACCACGTGTGCTTCACGCCGGGTAGAAGTGTAACAAACTCGATGCGAGTTGTCAACAAATCCTATAACTTGGTTCATGAAACGCGCTTACAAAATATTTTCACTGTGAATATTTATTGTGTAATGGTGCAAAGTGAGAGAGAGAGAGAGAGAGAGAGAGAGAGAGAGAGAATAGCCCTTAGGGCAGAGTCAATCCCGCCAGCAAAAATAGGGAAAAAAAGGAGCGATCTCACCTCTTCAGATGTTGGTTTAAGTCCGACAATACATTCCTCAAAAAGGGCGTAGAAGAACAAATTAATCCATCAATGTGTAGCATTCAATTTATTCCGGACCATTAAAGAATTCTGCAGGATATCAGAATGTTGGCGTACCGGCTTCCATCTACCCCCATTCATTCCTCTTTCCGCGTCTCCATTCAAAAACGAGCATGTGATTTAAAGGGACTATATCCATAGGATAGGGAGTGAGAAAGTGTGTGCGTGTGATAGTGACAGGGATAGTCACTGTGCGCATGCGCAGTTATGCGCATGCGTCCTACTTCTTCTATTGTTCTGGTGTCTCTGATGGGACCGTCTTACAGCGCACGTAGAGGTGTGGCATGTGTATTGCATCATTTTCAGCAAGCGTCGCGTTGCCATATGTACCTGATATTTTACTGATCCATTGCCCACACTGTAAAAAATATCTGTAGAATTAACAGTGAATTTATGTAAAATCATGACATAAAAAACTCTAAATACAAAAACAATGAAGCAGTGTGTAATTTACATCAATATACTGTAAAACTCCTAACCAAATACCACTGTTAATTTAACAGTAAGAATATGTTGAATTGATCATATTTTTTTGTAGAATTTACAAATTGTCGTAGCTTAAACACAGACAAACTGTAATACTAAAACAGAATGTGATAGTTAAAATTACATCATTGCCCTGTTAAAAAAATAAAAAAAATGTCAGTAGAGGCTCTCAGGCACATTTCGTAAAACTCTAAATCATATAAAATATCTGTCTAGTAGATCATTGCTTGTAACCATCATTTTACATTGAATCCCGGTGAAATGTTCATGCAATCATTGTTTATTGTACAATGAATATCCGTAAAATTAACAGCTATGTATTGATTATTGTACATTGAATACCTGTAAAATGTACATTTAGTTATCATTAATTGTACATGGAATCCCAGTGAAATGTACAAGTTATTCTGTAATGTTGTTTACATTGCACTGTATTTTTAACAGGATTATTCTGGCAACCACAGCTGCCAGTGTTTTTCCGTACAAACAACGGATTTTTTTACAGTGATGTGGACGCAATATTTTTAAAAAAAAATCTCGTTGCCGTTGTCATGTGGATGTAGCCCCCCTCTCTCTCTCTGTGTGTGTGTGTGTGTGTGGTGAAATCTGAAAGCTGATGTCACAACACAAATAAAATAGAATTAATTTTTAGATTCATTCTTCTATTCATTTATCTTTATTCATTAAAGTAACAGCAGCAGTGAAGCAATTAATTTTTTAAACATAAATTGCTGTTTTCTGTTTCTTTTCTTTCTTGTTTTTGGCCTAAAGGAAAACCTGTAAAATGTCTCTGTAGAGTTTAAACCTCGTTCCTTTTCACTGATTTCTCGATGCTGTGTGTGGAAGGAAAAGAGCACAGTGTAGGAACATGAAACCCACAGAATACAGCTGAATGTGTGATTTAAACTGTGTGTGTGTGTGTTTTATTTCCACAGCAGTTGCAGATTTCTGAACTGACACACACACACACACACACGTTCCAGAGAAGGAGAAATGAATTCAGGGATTAATTTGTTTTGAGCTGAAAACATCGAACACTGCGTCAGAAACCTGGGGATTAAAACCTGCATCCATGTGAACTGGAGACTTAAAGCTTCAGAGGTTCAACAAAATTCTGCTTTTCTCAGTTTATCATCTTCATTACCTCCTTCAGAACATCAGCAGCGCTCAGGGAGAAAAAATAAACAGGGAGCATCTGATCTGATCTAATCTCTGATCTAATCTCTGATCTAATCCACATTGACACACTGAAGAGGAGAACAGTACAGATTATTACAAAATGTAAATCTCTCTCTCTCATCTCTAAAGAAATCAATAAAATAAAAATTTGTAAATCAATCTCTCTCTTCCCATCTGTCTCTCTCTCCCTGTCTGTCTGTCTCTCTATCTGTCTCTCTCCCCCACTTCTGTTAGTCTCTTTTTAGCTGTCTCTCTCTCCCCATGTTTCTCTGTCATTCTCTCCCCATCTGTCTGTCTCTCTCTCCCCCCTCCCTCCTTCTCCTCTGTCTGTCTGTCTGTCTGTCTGTCCCCCATCTCTAAAGAAATCAATAAAATAATTGTAAAATAAAAATGTAAAAAAAATTGTAAATCTCTCCCCCTCTCCATCTGTCTCTCTCCCCCATCTGTCTGTCTGTCTGTCTCTCTCCCCCTCCCCCTCCCCCCACATGTCTGGTCCCATTGTGAATCTCAGACTCTTGGCACAGCTGCTGCTGAATCATGGGATAATGAACAAAGGGCTTCTGGGCCAAAATGACACCTAATGAAATAACTCTGCAGGGGCATTAAACAGAAGCGGGAGGTTTGGAGGGGCGTTGATCTGAGAGAATGTTCTGGCACCTTTTCCTTCAGCAGCCTGCAGACACACAGCCTCCTGTTCGACCCGGATTACGAGTGTGTTCTGAACACAGACGGGTTCTGGGACGGGTTCCAGCTCAGGGAGCTCGTCTATATAACCGGCCTCATGGGCCCCGACAGTGACAGCCAACACTCCGGAGCTGGTAAGAGACCACCACACACACACACGCACACACACACACACACATACACACACACACAGCATCAGGAGGCATTGATTCATTCTCTATAGCAGCAGCCCCGACAGTAGTGCAGCTGCACGTCACAGGGTCGTATCAATGCACTGGTTCGTTATGGTTTCCATAGTAACAGCTCATTCACAGGGACGTGTACAGCGAACACAACATTGACATTACACAGATTTATTTAAAAAAAACAGACACGGTGAAGTTTTCTGTCAGGAAACATTGATTTTTTTTTTTTATCCTGTGTGGAAGGAGTCTCCAGTGTCAGCGCTTTGTAACAGTCACTGCTGTGGTGGAATAAAACTCATTCGAAGAAAATGTATTCTTTACTTATTCCACTGTTTTATGCATCAGTGTGTGTGAAATGAAACCTCTGTTTTAAAGCTCGTCGCACCCCTCCTGGATCACTATGGCAACCGAACAACAGAACCCTACAACCAAACAACAGAATCCTCCATCCAGCACTTTCAAGGTGTCACACACATCGCTGTGTCTCTGATTTATTTTATTACACATCATCAACGGAAAACTGATTGTTTATTCTCGTGGCGCCTTTCAGCTGATCATCTACGACCAGGAGAACTTCCAAGGTCACTGCCATGAGCTGACTGGGATCTGTAACAACCTGCAAGAGGCGGGTGTGGAGAAAGTGGGCTCGATACTGGTGCTGTGTGGACCGTGAGTGTGTGTGTGTGTTGGAGATAGACTGATTATGCAAAACAAAAATGTCAGCATTATTACAACTTCTCAGGTAAGAAGGTGAGGGGGGAAAAAGACAATCCTGAAAGGGTTGAAGTTGTTGTTGCTGTGTGTGTGTGTGTGTGTGTAGGTGGGTGGGGTACGAGCAGCCCGGCTGTAAGGGTGAGCAGTTCGTGCTGGAGAAGGGCGAGTATCCTCGCTGGGATGCCTGGACCAACAGCCGGCGCAATGACTGCATCTTCTCCTTCCGCCCCATCAAAGTGGTAAATAACGTCCACCAAAATGACACGATTCAGATTTTTCACTCCGCTTTCACAGCGTTACTTTTCACACCACGTCTCTCCATTCTGGCTCGGTTCAGGACAGCCAGGAGCACAAGATCGTGCTGTACGAGAATCCCAACTTCGCAGGCAAGAAGATCGAGATCATAGACGACGACGTGCCGAGCTTCCACGCTCACGGCTACCAGGAGAAGGTTTCCTCAGTCCGAGTGCAGAGCGGCACGTAAGTACCGACACCAGTGGCGGAGCCAGACAATTTTTCTTGGGGTGGCCAGACTGAGACTGTTGTTCACACAGGGGTGGAACATAACCTGAGATCTTCTTATTTTTTCTACACTACCGTTCAAAAGTTTGGGGTCAATTTTGTGTTTTCCATGAAAAGTCACACTTTTATTTCCCACCATAAGTTGTAAAATGAATAGAAAATATAGTCGAGACATTTTTCTGGCCATTTTGAGCATTTAATCGACCCCACAAATGTGATGCTCCAGAAACTCAATCTGCTCAAAGGAAGGTCAGTTTTATAGCTTCTCTAAAGAGCTCAACTGTTTTCAGCTGTGCTAACATGATTGTACAAGGGTTTTCTAATCATCCATTAGCCTTCTGAGGCAATGAGCAAACACATTGTACCATTAGAACACTGGAGTGAGAGTTGCTGGAAATGGGCCTCTATACACCTATGGAGATATTGCACCAAAAACCAGACATTTGCAGCTAGAATAGTCATTTAGCACATTAGCAATGTATAGAGTGGATTTCTGATTAGTTTAAAGTGATCTTCATTGAAAAGAACAGTGCTTTTCTTTCAAAAATAAGCACATTTCAAAGTGACCCCAAACTTTTGAACGGTAGTGTATGTGGCGACTCGCTGTAGGTCTCGTGGTGTTTCTTGGTCACTCACTCGTTAATTTGGGCATCGGGCAGTGACTCCATGCAGAATTACATCATAAAGACCTGCATAATAAGCTTTTAAATGTATTACTAAGCTGGTTAAAAAAAAACCTTAAACAGTTGTGAAAATTGTGCCTTTTTAATTGGTGATAAAGCTCACACAACAATGAAAAAATTTACATACACTATATATGAGAAGGCACTTATAAGTACTTATACCCGTGACCGTGGCACGTTCCAATTTTTTAGAATTCCGTCTGTGATTCAGAAAGAGGAAACTCTGAGGCTTAGTACAGCGAGGAGACGAGGGGATCAGGACACTTCATCCAATAGTTAAGACATTTCGTCCAAAGCCTTTTTCATACGCACTATCAATTATTTTATATTTCAGGTATTCCGGTGTTCGTGAACAAAGCCCCCGTGAGAGCGCTGCTCCGTGTAGCACTACTGGGTTGAGAGCACGCTGTTGAATTGTGTCCGTATGGGAACAACTGCATACAGACATAGTTCCACAAAAAAGTTGCCGACAAAGTGGTGTTGGGGTGGCCGGAGGGGTGGCCAGACATTAATTTAGGGTGGCCTTGGCCACCACTGGCCACCCCCTTGGCGCCACCCTGACTGACAACATCGAGAATCTCAACCTGTTTACTGAATGCTCCTGGGCAGCACGGTGGTGTAGTGGTTAGCGCTGTCGCCTCACAGCAAGAAGGTCCGGGTTCGAGCCCCGTGGCCGGCGAGGGCCTTTCTGTGTGGAGTTTGCATGTTCTCCCCGTGTCCGCGTGGGTTTCCTCCGGGTGCTCCGGTTTCCCCCACAGTCCAAAGACATGCAGTTAGGTTAACGTGGGGCGGCCTTGGGCTGAAGTACCCTGACTGCTCCCTGGGCGCTCTGGTGTGGCTGCCCACTGCTCTGAGTGTGTGTGTGTGTGTTCACTGCTTCAGATGGGTTAAATGCAGAGGATGAATTTCACTGTGCTTGAAGTGTGCATGTGACGAATAAAGGTTTCTTCTTCTTTAATAAGGAACGCTAAGTCATGTGTTGAACTTTCTGATGAACGTGAAAAGCTGCATGTCATGTTAGTGGTTTGTTTTTGGGTTTTTTGGCGAGAGCTGCTTTAACATAAGTGAGAACAGAAACTCGGTTTGTGAGCATTAAAGTGAATTTAATGTCCCTGAACTCCACTGTTTTCCTTGTACCAAGCAACAATCATTATGTTGATTGACCGTGTGTTTTCAAACCCGAGCTGATCCAAAAAGCTATAAATTGATGGAAAATCAATAAGTTCAGCCAATTTTTACGGAATCTGCCGAGACTGAACCAGAAGATCCTGAAGGGCTGTGTGGCATCACACGTAACAATCCGGGTATGAGGTTTGTTCCCGGGTGCAGCAGTGGTTAGACCAGTCTCGATATGGAACCATGCCTTGGAGAGAATTCGGAGTGTGATTGGGATTCTTATATGTCGGATAAAGAGGCAGATGATTATCAAGGATATTCTGGAGTAGATGGTTTTCTTTTTGAGCCCCCAAGATGAGAAACTACCAGTTCACGACAGTCCCGTTCAGCGCTGATAGCGCACCACCAGCCAGAGAGAATCGGAAACACAGATAGGTTTGTGGATTTTTATTCTAAGCTGGCTGCTGCAAAATATCGGGAAAATATTTACATGTATGGGGCGGCACAGTGGTGTAGTGGTTAGCGCTGTCACCTCACAGCAAGAAGGTCCTGGGTTCGAGCCCCGTGGCCGGCGAGGGCCTTTCTGTGCGGAGTTTGCATGTTCTCCCCGTGTCCGCGTGGGTTTCCTCCGGGTGCTCCGGTTTCCCCCACAGTCCAAAGACATGCAGGTTAGGTTAACTGGTGACTCTAAATTGAGCGTAGGTGTGAATGTGAGTGTGAATGGTTGTCTGTGTCTATGTGTCAGCCCTGTGATGACCTGGCGACTTGTCCAGGGTGAACCCCGCCTTTCGCCCGTAGTCAGCTGGGATAGGATCCAGCTCACCTGCGACCCTGTAGAACAGGATAAAGCGGCTACAGATAATGAGATGAGATGAGATATAATCTTTAAGATGTACTTATTCAGTGTAATTACTGAAAGAAAATATGAAGTCGGCGATAATAGGGGAATCGACCAACTGTCCACGTCAGATCAAATGTCTCATTTCGTCTCGTCTTGTTCCGCTTTATCCGGGACCAGGTCGCGGAGGCAGCAGTCTGAGCATGGAAGCCCAAACTTCCCTTTCCCCAGACACCTCGGCCAGCTCCTCGGGAAGAACACCGAGGCGTTCCCAGGCCAGCCGAGAGACATAGTCCCTCCAGCGTGTCCTGCGTCTTCCCCGGGGCCTCCTCCCGGGGAATCAAATGTCATTTATTAAATCAATGGGTTTCTTTTTTGCTCCAGTAATTCCCATGTGGTCGTTCTGGTGGTGGTGAACACTTGATGAATCAGATTTATTATTAGTAGTAGTAGCCAGCAACACAAAATCTGCCCGCTTCGTTTCCACAAACCCCACCCACTATCACTTTAGATTAGTCTCATTTATCAGAAATTCGTGAACTGATGTCCTACTGTACATGGATTTGAACATCCAAACACGACACAGCACTTTCACATCATTATTTTTGTAAGATTGCGATAACCATATCTAATTTCAGCAAGTAAAAACAAGCATGGAGTCAGATGAACGGAAATGACCCAGATAACCGCGGTTCTACGCATGATGTCATGTGAGATTAGCCCTGAGACAACGCTGCCTTTTTCCAGGATCCGGACGCTGCGATTTAGCAATAGTTTTATGCTTGATAATAAAATAAATAATTAATATTTCCCCCCTGCTTTATTAATTTTGGTCGTTACTAATGATATAAATTCATTTTAAAGCATTACAATAAGGCATTACATCACTTTAAACAACTCTAAACACACAGTTTTTGAATAAATACATGGAGTCTCATGTTGTCAGATTGCTGTGGTATAAAAGGAATAAAACCCTCCTGTCCCCTCCCTCTGGTGTGTCTCTCACAGCTGGGTGGCGTATCAGTACCCAGGCTACAGAGGGTACCAGTACCTGTTCGAGAAGGGCGAGTATAAGGAGAACTCTGAGTTTGGGGCTCAGGTGCCGCAGATCCAGTCGGTCAGACGGATCCGTGACATGCAGTGGCACCAGAGAGGAGCTTTCCACACCTCCACCTGAACTTCCTCTCTCATCCTCCTCACGATGATGATGATTCCGTGTGCTACTGCTTCATGAATAAATAAAACCGCTTTGCTTTACGAGCCGGTTCTGAGCTTTCATTCCATTTCAGCAAGAACTAAGTTGATCCTGTTTTGATTGTCGTACGTTCCTCAGTGATTTTTTCAGAAACCCTCAACCTCCAGGTCATAAACGCAAACCAGTTGCACATGTCGCTCTGCATGTTTCTGCCAGAACGTTATGAACCACACATTAACCCTAAAGTTACCAAACCCACATGGAACCCAATACACTACCGCTTTAAGGCACAAATAACGGAAGAATAAATAAAAATATAAATAAATTACACTCTAATTAAATACATCTGCCACGTTTCCTGCTCTCAGGCATCCAGGATTCACAGCCGTGACGTCGCGTGTGTGGGCGGAGCTGCGTCTTCAGGAGTGTTCTCGCAACTTCCTCACTTTTATTACAGAAACATTCAACTTTACTCTGAATCTCAGTCTGACTGTAGCGATTACATCATCAATAAACAAAACCGCTTCTCTTCGACCAGAGCGTGTTTGTTAACCAGCACAATCCGGTTAGTTCACACCGTAACCGCCGGGTTTTTACAACAATGCTGGGTGTTTTTTTAAATCTATATTTCACAACACAGTTGTACAAACTCAGTTTCACAACAAGGTCCAAATGGAGTAATGCTGCATATAATCACGGAGTTTTTATTTCAGATTTATTAAAAAAAAAAAAAAAAATCAATCTGTAAATGTGTGTGAGATGCTCAAAGTTTATTAAAAATAACAAAGCCGTCTGTTAGGAACTGAAGTGTTTTTTGTCTTTAGTGATTTAAATGATTAGTGGGATTGCGACCAAGTCAGTGAGAGTAAACAAAACAACTCCGAGTTCTGCTTTAGGTACCGGTCAGGGTCACTGAAGGAGGCGTGGCCTTTATGTCATTCTGAAGGGAACAAGGCGTGGCCTCTGTGTATCAGTCCTGGTGAAGCAGGTGTGGCCTCTGTGCATGGCACTGTGGCAGAACAAGGCGTGGCCTCTGTATGTCACTCTGAGAGAAGGTGTGGCCTCTGTCATTCTGAAGGAAGAAGGCATGGCCTCTGTATGTCACTCTGAGGGGCAGAAGGTGTGGCCTCTGTCACTCTGAGAGAAGGTGTGGCCTCTGTATGTCACTCTGAGGGGCAGAAGGTGTGGCCTCTGTATGTCACTCAGAGAAGGTGTGGCCTCTATGTCACTCAGAGAAGGTGTGGCCTCTATGTCACTCAGAGAAGGTGTGGCCTCTGTATGTCACTCTGAGGGGCAGAAGGTGTGGCCTCTATGTCACTCTGAGGGGCAGAAGGTGTGGCCTCTGTATGTCACTCTGATCTGAGAAGGTGTGGCCTCTGTCATTCTGAAGGAAGAAGGCATGGCATCTGTAGGTCACTGAGAGAAGGCGTGGCCTCTGTATGTCACTCTGAGGGGCAGAAGGTGTGGCCCATAAGTGTGGCCTCTGTATGTCACTCTGATCTGAGAAGGTGTGGCCTCTGTCATTCTGAAGGAAGAAGGCGTGGCCTCTGTACGTCACTCTGAGGGGCAGAAGGTGTGGCCTCTGTGTATCAGTCCCCGTGAAGGAGGCATGGCATCCCAGTAAAGGAGGTGGGATTAAAACAGAAGCAGTTGTTTTAAAATCGTCCATCAGTCAGATCAGTGATCGTCTCTGAGAGAAAACCACACACCATGAGTTTTGTTTTTTTTTTAAAAAGGAAAAGAAAATTTGTCCCCAGCGTTTGAGAACCAGAAGGAGATAAGAACTCTTCCCATTAAAAGTGGCAGTCAAGAAAATAAATTTATTGTAAATTTTATTATGAATTTACAGTCAGAACCACCGGTTTAACAACACCGTGCGATATACAGCTTCATGGTGAAATAAAAAAAATACAAAGACGAATTTCCCACAAATGGACAAAAACATGAGGAGAAAACTCACACCACGTTACACTCGCACTCTTTCCACGTCTGAACGGACTTCATCAAGTGGCAGGAAGTCGCTCAGTCCAGGTGTTCATCAGCCGAGGGGAAGTGCTTCAGGCGTTATCGGATTTGTGGAAATTGTGACATGGAGAGAGTCACATGGGGGGAAGTCAGCTGAACAGTTAAAGTTTTCCCTTTCGCATATCTGTACAGCCCCCCCCCCCCCAAAAAAAAAAAAGACAGACAGCACAGAGGACAGTGACGGAGACGAAACGCCACCAAATTAACGCTCAGCCAAACAGATCAAGGTCCGACACAGAGGTCCGTTCTGATTGTGCAACATCACTAGGGTTCATTTTTGGCCCGTCGTTAAAGCAAGCAGCTCGCTTCAGTTTACGAGAGAGTGATTAAAATAAACGATTGTACGTGCAGTTAAAAACAAAAACGCAGTCGATCGACCAAGCTGTTTTCACTGATTTAATAATGGAAGATTATCTCAATTAAAAAACAAACATTTATATACTCGATTCAAACATCCTGCTTTCCTGGATACAACTCCATCCTTAAGTTTTTATTTTTGGGGGGGCGGGGCTTTGCTGTGATTTAATCTGTGGTGTGTGAGAGAGAGACAGCAGCTATATATGGATATTCTCTTAATTACAATTAGGTGTTTGCTCCACCCACCTTGCAATGATTAGACTCTGAACCATCCTGGATGAAGACTAGCATTTGTTTCCTAATGGAATGTTTGCATAAAGGCTCCATATAAAAAACACAGCTGTAAAATAAACCACTTCGACTTCAGCCAGAATCGTTCCAGAGGTGGACAAATCACTAGCTCAGGACGAGATGACGACGCGTCTCTGGGTTACGAGGGTTTTATTCGCTGCTGTACGCTGGATAAGCGAGAACGGTAGAGGAGTAACATCAGCTGCTGGCTCTGAATCCCACCGCCCGCCGCACTACACACACCGACCGGGGACAGAGAGAGAGACGGTGTGTGGTAGAACGGTTTCTACTAATCAAGTGCTGATGATGGATAATATTTCCAGAATGACAAAGGCAAGTTTGAGGAAACCTTAAAAAAAAAAAAAAGTCACACTAAACATTATAATCTATAAAACAAACATTCTTGTTTACATCGTCAGAGAAATTACAGACGTTATTCAGACCTGAATATCTGTTACAGACTTTTTCCGTTTTTTCAAGGGCTCAAACACAAACTTGTGATAATCACAATCCGAGTCTTTGGCTGTGTAGGACTTTATATACTCGTCCTTGTTAAGTTAAAGCACTTAACCAGCTAACTCGCTCACAATACTTCGCTACATTACGTTCCTTACAAATTAACTCGCGCTCGCTGCGTCTGTAAGGTTTCCAAGCAACCAAAAAGAAGAAACACAGGATGAAGGCGCTTTACTTGTCCAGCTAACGTATGTATGATTTGTCCACCTCTAGATGAAGCAGGAGTGATGATTATGGTCAGGATTTTCATGACATTCTATTAAACTAAATATCTATAAGCACTGAAATTCATTACAGTACACGAAGACGGCGTCAGTGTCGAGTTTAGATCGTCTGTAGGAAAAACTCTGTATGGATCGTGATGTATCGTTTAACTGATAATCGGGACTAATGTGGGCGTGTTCAGAGGCATAAATCAGAGAAATTTAATTTCATAAAAATGTTCTTTCATAAGAAAAAAAAATCTCTTCCGGACGCCGCCACCAAAAAGGATAAACGAAGGGTTAAAGAGCATTTAAAAATACACACACACACAATCATTCCTGTATTTCTTCTGAATGCCTTCTCAAAACCTTTGAATACACAATTCTTGATTACATTTCAACATGTTTTTTTTTCCTTTAAACTCCTAAATATTTGTTTCTATACTGTCAGAGTTAGTGCGGCAACCATTTAGCATCGGATTATGATAAACAGAAGGAAGAAGGGAAAAAATGAAAAAATAAAGACATCCTACAGAGACGTGTGTGCAACACCTAACCCCACCCAGCAGAGAGTAAAAACATCATCAATAAATGGACAAAAATGGGGAAAAAAAAAAAAACGAACGATGGAGTAAATGAGCGTCCTCCAGTCATACGAGCGTTTCTGGGTCGCTGTTGTACGCACGCGTGGTCCCGTGAACAGTGTTCTTCCTGATGACATCACAAACCAGGAAGTGTTGGTTTAGATAAAGTGGCTCGATGCAAAAGGAATCCTCTCACAGGATAAGAACGAACACACACACACACACACACACACACACACACACCTTCTCATCAGTCATAGATCTAGAAAGGCACCATGCACGTGTGACACCTCGGCCAATGGGCGGAGCACGGAGAAAGCAAACCACCAGTCGAATGTGAGGTGGAGGATGATGTCATCAGCAGCAGCAGAGTTCCCATCGACGCCGGGGTCAAAGGTTAAGGCTTGTGTCATTGCAGTTGAGCTACAGATACTCCAGTTCTAAGGCATCCTGCAGCGCAAACACAAGGAAACACTTCATTTACACCATTTCAACTTTTCTGAAGGGGTGTTCACACGGCAACTTTTACTCCGGTGTAGCACCGGGGCTGCCCCGCTAGAGCGTTCACACCGTACAAAGTTATACCGGTGTCGCCCCTGAAAGCTGCTTAAACCGGTGCAAATCTAACCCTGCTCGGGAGGGGGTTTAAGAAATTTACTCCGGAGTAAATGCTAGTTTGTGGGTCAGCACCGATATAAAATGTGACGTCTGAACGCTACAGGGGTCGACTCGCTACGCGTCAGGAGAGTTGATTTCATACGGGCATTGCTTAATTTGCATCCTGGTATTTTGCGCTTCCAAAATGGCGAATATCAACAAGAACAGAACTGCGTGTCTTCCAGTGTTGCCAGATTGGGCGGTTTTAACATATTTTGGGCTGGAAAACGTCAGCAGTATCTGGCAACACTGGTGTCTTCATCCACGGTGTTTTCCCGGCGCTTGGTGATGCCATGACAACCGGGAAAAGGAAGTACATTTTCACGCATGCGCATATTTCATTTCCGCATTATTACTATCGTATAGTACGGTCGCAAAAACTGCCGTGTGAACGCAAGTGGGGCTGCACCGGTGCTAACACGCTTCTCTCTAGTAAGCAGGTTTGTGACGTGTGAACGCTCCACGAAATTTACACCGGTGTAAGATATATCGCAACAAAATACATCGGTGCAGCATCGATGCAAATATGTGCCGTGTGAACACCCCTTGAGATTCCTTTAGACTTCTTTTGCACTGGAGCTACGAGGCTAACGTTGCTAATAAATACCCGACGCTTATGGCCACCAGTTTATCACGCATGTTAGCATCGCTTCACTCCACTCAGCTTTGTGGAGTCGATCCGGTTCGTATCGGTCTCTATGTAACACACGCAGAGAGAAACAGCTGCACAGAGTTCAGCGTCACACTGAAAATACGGTTCTAACGGGACGCGCGGAACCATCAGAGCGCAGGGTGATGCACTTCACTGTCATCGTAGCTCCAGTGTAAATCTAAACATGACTTGACTAAGGAGAACACGGCACGAGTTTAATTTACAGTGGAACTGAAAAAGAGAAAATAAAGGAGGAGCGAGACAATATGGCGTGGGAGACTTACTTGTTGCGTTCTAGCTGTCGTTCTCGATCTGACTGAATCGCTTCTTCGTTTTAAGTTCCTTCAGCCACTGAGGTGACGACTCTTCCCTAAAAACACAAAACATACTGATGAGCGCGTCAACATTTCTACAGCGCTGCAGAAAACAAAGATCAGATGATCAAGAAAGTAGAAAGGTACACACGGTGGAGGAAGCACTGAGAAATTACAGTGAGACAGCCTTTCGATTTCATAAAATGGGTGAAATTTAGTTCCGTCTGAAATGTGGTGATTGTGATATCTGTTTATTTCTGTAATATCTCACAAAATATCAGGCCATTCTGTGGCTGGGAAGTTATTTAATTTGAGGGGATTAAAGCAAATAATGTGCATGAAATCGCTCGCTTGGCGCAGTCAAGCAGACAGAGGAAGTCCGTGTGCGCATGCGCAGGTTTACCTTCTTCTTCTTCTTCTTCTTTTGGGTTTTACGGCAGCTGGCATCCACAGTGTTGCATTACTGCCATCTACAGGTTTCCCTTTGAGCGTGCACTGACAGTTCCATCATTCTGTCGCTAAACGAACAGTTGATCACACCAAGGTGCTCGCTGAGCGCCCATATTTATTAGTTTGGTCCTGCGTTTCCTTTCCTTCGTATAGAACATAACGTCTTTTCTTCTCGCTTTCTTTCCGTTACTGTAGTCGCTCTTTCACGTTTCATTCGCACACTCACGTCCTCCATTTTTCTCTCCTGTTTCAAATTTGTATCCCACAATGCCTTGCATGAACGGGGAAAGCCCACCACGTGATGCGTGATGTAGTATCTTGAATTGGGTCATGGTGAAGCAGGAAAAAATAGCGGAGAATTTAGGGCCATGTGGCTCTAAAATCATTAATTATTCTATTTTAAAAAATAATAATAAAATTGGAAGTCTGTGATTTGAATTCAGTAGCTTTCAGTCACTAAACAAAAATAATTGGGTGTCGGGAAAATTCTTTTTATGACCTACACTTGAAAAATCTGAAAGGCTGTCTAGCTTTAATATTTCAGTGAAAGTGTAGGCGAGCTTACTCATTTAAAAGTGGAAGGCAAAAAATTTGCTATTTTTCAAACACTCAAGTGTTAAAAAGTAAATGTTTTAACTGATGAAATTAAGTTAATGCCAGGTTGTCTGGTAGATCTGTACTGATATATTATGCGATGATAAATTACAAAACAAATTTATGATTCAAATTCGAAATAAAAAAAATGAAACCATTAAAAAAAAATCATCATCAGGCCGCATAATCTTGGCGTTCCCTCGCTGTAACTGTTTTGTTTAGACAGCAGAGGGTGCAAAAACACAACAGCAGTAGGGAATACGTGTGACTTCACTGTAGGCGGAAGTAGCACAGCTCTAATGCTGCGAAAACATACAGAAACAGATGTAAAATGTGAAAGAGGTGTTGTGTGATTGTGTACAAATAGATTTAATAAGAAATCGTCGCGCTCTCTTTTTACAGACTGCAGAAAGAAAGAAAAGAAGCAAATGGAGGAAATACAAAATGTTTATAAAAGTTTAACAAGTAAAAGACGATTTGTTAACATTTTCAAAGGAAAATTTTAGTTAATAAGCCGTCATATTTTACTCCGAACTTTACAAATATGGGTAAATTATTGCTGGTTGTTAAGAACATGAAGCTAAAGTTTTGTTTTTAATTTAACAAAAGAAATATTTTAGTTGATAAAGAATAGGAAAATAAAATGTTGTGCTTTTTTTTGGTTATATATATATATATATATATATATATATATATATATATATATATATATATATATATACATATATATATATATATATATATATATATATATTTTTTTTTTTTTTTTTAACTATCATCAAAAATCGAATCATGAACCCGATATTGTGAATCCTGTGAATCGTTACATGCCTTTTGTTGAGTGATAAGTAACTGATTATGGATCTAAAGCTGTCGAATTTTGCCTGAAACCATCATTCAATCTATTTAAAGTTTACAATATTTAGCATTAGCGAGAGTCTGATTTGCGTTCTATGTCAGCTACAGAATTCGATGCCAGTCTAACCTGACGTTAAAGAAATCAACTGACTTAATATAATATCAGCAGTTAATGTGAGGAACTTTACTCAACTCAACAGGCTTTCAGACGGAGTTTGTTCCTTCTACAGAGGTGAAGGACACGCCCCATTTTATACCAGTCTTTGCTGATTTCAGTAAACTAAATTATTTTACTGAGGTGGGGGGGGCGCACACACACACGGAGCGCTAATCACACTGTAGCATGATAAGGTCAAAGCAAATGAGAAATTAGTGATTTGTTTTTACATGAACTCCTTCAGACACAAGGAAACACGCGATGGAGCTTCCTGTGTATGATTGTACAGTACACATGTCCGAAGGGGTTCATGAACCTGACTGGATGCTAATCTGAGCTCGTTTGATTGGTGTGTAGCGAAAACTCACCGGCTGGATGAGAGACGAAGTGAAAGTCGTGATTTGTAGCGAGTGATGTGAAGACATGAATAAAAATATCAGGAATAAAAAGGGAAAAAAAAGATGTTTATTTTTTCCTTTTTGGAAGAGGCACAGTGTACAAATACACAAAAATAATACTCGAGCACACAGTGATGAAGCACAATTACTCACGTAGCATCCATCCATGGTTTTACCCACACAGTGAGAGTATTATCCATGTGTTTACGTTGTAACGCAATAAAAACTACTCTGTTGTAACCAGTCGTTATTCCCCGAGCCGTCAGTGTGACTCACCCGTTCTCTTTACCACCTGCAGGGGGCAGCACTCGCGACCTTCGGCCCAGGAAAGGGGATTTAGGTGAGCGAGGGAGCTGGGACGGAGACGAGCCGTCTGTCTGACTCTCTGTCTCTCCTCTCTTCTTCAGCTGGGCCTAACACACACACACACACACACACACACACTTTAGCCGGTGCATTAGACTTGTACTAGTGAATAAAAACCCACTCTCACACACACCGAGTTTCAGCTGTCCATTATAAATGACATTTTAATTTAAAAAAAAAAAAACTTTATTCAAAAACAGGAACAGAGCAGTTCCTGATTGCACCATTAGGGGGCGATAAAGTGTTATAAATCTGACTTGTATTGATTTTTTTCCCCTTTGTGCATACACAATCTAAAAACACCACCTGTCCATGTTTGTTCTTCAAAATCGCAACATTTCTGAATGAACTCTCACAGCACTGTATGATGTAATCACTAAGGAGTCTCCAGTGTCAGTGCTTCGTAACAGTCAAAAGGTAAAGCTGGCATTTTTCTGACATGTTTCTCGGTCACATGACATGCTAGCTGTGTGCTTTTTTTTCTTATTTATTACTTCAAGTGAGTGAAGAGAGAGTACAGGGTGTTCTTTAATGAATAAAAATATAACTGCTGTTCCATTGCTGTGGTGTAAGAGGAAATAAAACACACGGGGACGTGACGCTGTAGGATAATGTGAACGTTTCCTCTCACCATGAGCGCAGAGGGGTCCACGCCCGGGAAGAGCGACACTCTCTGAGGCTGTGAGGAGGAGGTGCGAGCGTCTCCTGCTCGAGTCGGCTCCTCCTCGTCCGACTCGTCATCCTGTGACTTAGCGGAGTCGGGTTTATCCTCTATACACACACACACACACACGACATGAGTTTTAAACTTTTGTGTGTGTGCACATGAGAGAGAGAGAGAGAGAGAGAGAGAGAGAAAGGTGTGTGTGTGTGTGTGTGTGTGTGTGTGTGCACGCAGTGTACCTGTTGTGTCTCTGAATCTCCACTCGCTCTTTCCGAACTCCGAGCCATCTGACACGATGGCGCTATGACGAGCAGCTCGAGAGGGCGGAGCTCTGCGGTGGCGACAGCTCTTACTGAGCTGAACTTTAGAACGCTGAGCGCTGGAGTCCAGCAGGGTAGTAGGAGACTACACACACACACACACACACACACACAAACAATTTGGACAAATGAGAGCTAGCTTTGTTTGAGGTTCCCTGAGGACAGGGACAGAATGCTGAAGGGGCGGGGCCAGCTGGATGTATTAGAGTTGAAGGGGTGGGGCCAGGTCGTTGTATTGCTGGGTTTCAGTCACATGACTTTTCTTCATGGTTTTACCGTAAGTGAAATAGCTGGTGGTCTAAACGGCTGCCGTAGTGCAAACAACTAGCGATAACTTATCAGAGTACGCTCGTAATCTAGAAGCCACTGCTGGCTTTAGATCTATTCAGAAGATCGCTGTGTGCAATGGAATCGACGCCTACAGTCTGGGAAAGAAGGATTTATCATACGATCTGGAAAACTACCCTTCAGTCGAGTTCCCCGACATCTCCAACTATCTGGTGTTGCAGACGTCCTTCTACACCGCAGAACAGATGAAAGCGTGGAAGAGTATGGAGGCTTACAACTTTCTGTATGTGGCTGGGTAAAGGACCTCAGGATCAAGTTTTTTTTTTTTAAGCTTTTCGTTCATGTCTTTATAACGAAGCGCTGCAAGTTGAAGTGTAAACAAACACCAGTTGGCTTGATTCTCACTTGTGTTGGCTCTTATCTCTCAGCTAAATCATTCACAGAGATCATCAGAAACCCCTTTAAAGACCTGGATCTGAGTTAAACAAGACGGAGAAGTGATCACGGCGCATTGGAACTGTACGGCTGGGGAGGAATTCTGTCGCGACCTTCATGCATACGGACTTTGTGAGGAGTGAACAAACAAACAGCTGGGGACTTCAGCGCTTCGGGACTAAAAATGTACCATAAAATAACGAGACATAGCAAGAAAAGTATTTGGAAAACACTCAGGACAGAGCTGAGAGGGAAATACAAACCTTTCACCAAGTGATCACTGCAAACTCCAGCACGCTTCGACTCGGCTCCCTTCGATTTCACTGAAAGGTTCAAAAGCCACCTTTCTCCACGTCTTTGTGTGAAATCCTGTTCGTTCACCCTTTTTTATTAGTTCACGGGGAACCCTGAAGAAACTTTTATCAGTTTCACGGTTTGATCGATTTGAACAAAGCAAGCGTGAGGCATTTCTCATGCGAGCAATGAACCTTCTCCATACAAACGCTTTGTCAACTGAGCTTTGGTAGACCACCAACTAAAGTTCTGAATAACTAATGAGGTGGATGTGACGTCATGTGAAACCCAGCAATTTGAGAATTGAAGGGGTGGAGCCAGGTGGATGTATTACAGCAGCGGCCCCCAACCCCCGGGCCGCGGACCGGTACCGGTCCGTGGGTCATTTGGTACCGGGCCACACAGAAAGAATAAATAACCTGCACTATTTCTGTTTCATTCATTATCTGAGTCTGAACGATGTTTGATTTTGAAAAATGACCGGATTCTCTCCGTTACATCCGTCTATAACTCACGCTTGACCAGAGCATGTGAGCGGAGTGGAGCGGCTAGAATTTCGGTCCTCGCTCACGGAGGTGGTCGCTCCGCTCGCTCCCCGCTCAATGTCGCACCATGCCGCTTCGCCCGTTACCGCTCAGCGCTCCACCAAGATTGCATCCCGCTCCACTCCACGCTCGCTCAAAAAATATGTGCACGCATGCGTGTAGCGGACGCGGAACACTTCCCGTATCTCTGCCCTCTGTCCCCCGCACTTTTTACAGCCATTACAACCACTTAATTTTTAACACGTGGAAACGCGTTTTTCTGAGCTGCCTCTAAACGCATCATGAGCAGGCGGAGCGCAGGTGGCAAACAAACACCGCTGTCGTTCATTCTGAGCCACGTTGGGCATGCTTCAGACTCGTGATGTGAGCGGTAACGGGGCAAAACTGGAGCGGGCCATTGCCTCGCTCCATCCTTCCCATCCTTGAAAAAAAAATCCCGCTCCGCGCTCTTTTCAAAATTCGTCCGCTCCGCTCACACGCTCTGCTCTTGACGCATGTCAAGACGCTTATCTCAGCGACCAAGAATGTTGGAGAGAGGACATTACTCATATTATGTTGCTGACGCGATGTTACGAGGATGCTGCTAATAAAGTTGCATACGAGTACACAGTGGATTCACGTTTATTACTATATTTAGTAAATACCACAGTTTATCCACCACACCTTAAAGGCCGGTCCGTGAAAATATTGTCTGACATCAAACCGGTCCGTGCCGCAAAAAAGGTTGGGGACCGCTGTATTACAGGATTGAAGGGGGTGAGCATATGATAGCTGAAGGGGTGGGGCCAGGTGGATGCTGAAGGGGCGTGGCCAGGTGGATGTATTACAGGATTGAAGGGGGTGAGCATATGATAGTTGAAGGGGTGGGGCCAGGTGGATGCTGAAGGGGCGTGGCCAGGTGGATGTATTACAGGATTGAAGGGGGTGAGCATATGATAGTTGAAGGGGTGGGGCCAGGTGGATGCTGAAGGGGCGTGGCCAGGTGGATGTATGAGAGAGCTGAGGGGGCGGGGGAAGCTACAGAAACCCATACAGTGAGAAATAAAGAAGAGAAAGCAGAAATGAAAATCTGTAGAACACTGAAAACCTGGCTGTTCCTGAGATGTAAAACGCTCTTCTGTGGAACGTCCTGACTGCAGCACATGGAAAACGGAGTACCCGTGTGTGTGTGTGTGTGAGGTGTGTGCTGCTGTACCTGTGGGAAGTTGAGAGGCTCCGCCTGCTCCGCCGGGCTCAGCCGATCCGGAGTGTGAGGCAAAGAGGGTTTCCGTGGAGACGGAACAAGGTTGCTATCTGATGATGGGGTCGCCGGGGTCAGACTGGGGAACGAGACGAGAGTGTTAGAGGAGAGGAGAACCATGTCCTCCCTGTGAAGTCCACTCGTGCACAGTAGTTTGGCTTCTGTATAGTTTATAAGAATCAACACGTTACTTTTGGCTAAAGTATTTTAATTGTGCTGCATTTTAAAAGGAACTGGGGTTAAATCCCACAACCTGGATCAAAACATTTGCTCTGAGGAGTTTCAGGAAGGTGAATCATTTGCAGAAACTTTCTAAAAGTAAATAAATCAAAGCAAATCAGTTCAGTCTTCAGGAACGTCACCGGACTCTCGCACGGCTGAAGGATGAGACTCGCTGCCTGAAGCTTCGGGACTCGTGTGAACTTTAAAAAGGTTACAAAGGACCTTGGACCATGTGACCGACACTGAGCAATTTAACAGAATATCTGATGGAGCTTTAGGACGTGTTGTGTTCATCGTGAGCTTCCCTTTCAGCTCGTACTCAGTGAGCAAATTCATTTCCTAAAACCATTATAATCACTGATTTATTGATGAAAGTTTGTGCTTCCTAAACAGCGTCCCTCATAAATCTGCTGTAATACACGAGTGAACACCAGGGGGCAGTAGGCGTGCAGTTCAGCTTTAAACAAAACACACACACACACACACACTACTGCACTTAGTACCGACATGCAAAACAGAGTCCTGAAATATTCAGTATTTGGTCATGAATATTTATTAGCCGTTATCCTGGAGCTTCCGGTGTGTTCTGGAAATCAAGCATTTATCTAGAAAACATCACCATGTCAACATTTTCACTCAATGCAGATAAAACTAAACAGTACACTTAAAAAAAAAAAAAATCTCATTTTCTTTAAATGTTTATTTTTTTCTTCATCATTTAATTATTCAAATGTTTTGATGTACTGATGTAATTACATTTAATGTACTGATTGATCTAAAACTCTGACGCATTTTTAATGATTTTTTTTTTTTGTATAAAATGTGCTCAGAAAAATCAGACCGATTCCTCGTCCCGCTCTCACACTCTCCCCGATCTAGGGCTCGAATTTAAGGCTCGTTCCAGCCAGTGCAATAAAACTCTTCAGTGACGCTCAGGACCATGAGGTGACATTAACAGTCATTTACACGCCTCCCGTCTCCTCCTTTATCCTGGAGGCTCTCACACCGGCATTCAGCTACATTTAAAGACAATAATCTGATCATCTCTGTGTCTGAGACTGAGAGATCAGACCCCTCTCCGGCTGGAAGGTCGTTATCAGGAGACACACGGCTCGCTCGCCCGCTGCAAAGTGCCTATTGATCGTGGTGTTAAAGTGCTAGTGTGAGGTTTTCAGAACAATGATTCAGCAAATCGTGTGTGTGTGTGTGTGTGTGTGTGTGTGTGTGTGTGTGTGTGTGTGTGTAAATTGTACAGAGACCTCACAAAAAGAAAAAGCTTCTTCGTCTTCAGAGCTGTTTCCAAAGTGACAAATATTTGCATAGTGTGTGCATAAATCTCTTCACCAGGTTTAAGGAAGTGTGATCGATTTTTTTAAAACAGGTAAAATTTGACACGACAACCAAGATGTAAATATTTATAATAAGATAGTGGTGTAACGTGTGTGTGTGTGTGTGTGTGTGTGTGTGTACCTGTCGTTCGTGTGCAGCCCCGTGTCCCACGTCCCGTACTGACTGTCCGTCTCCTGCACCAGCGTGTCTGTGTCCTTACACTCGTCCTGTCCATGTAAACTCTGCTTGAGCTGCTCCTGAGAGAGACGAAAAGACATCACTGATTCTGAGGGACACGACTGTTCCTGCACTACAGACACGGGTACAGACACGGGTACAGACACGGGTACAGACATGTAAAGGCAGATTACAGACACTGATCAGCAGCGACACACTGAAATAAAAAAACAGACAAACACAAACACTGGAACAAATATCTCTGATGTCACTGTGAGTGTGGACCACTTCAACTTTTCAGTCCAGCTAATTACAAAACTCCAACATCATGAAAAACCCTCTAGTCATAATCACTTAAACCCTGCAACCCTAAACAATTTAACTTAAGAAATCCCAAACCCCGTCAACCCCCAAACACCCCAAACCCCGTCAACCCCCAAACACCGCAAACCCAGTCAACCCCCAAACACCGCAAACCCAGTCAACCCCCAAACACCGCAAACCCCGTCAACCCCCAAACACCGCAAACCCCGTCAACCCCCAAACACCGCAAACCCAGTCAACCCCCAAACACCGCAAACCCAGTCAACCCCCAAACACCGCAAACCCAGTCAACCCCCAAACACCGCAAACCCCGTCAACCCCCAAACACCGCAAACCCCGTCAACCCCCAAACACCGCAAACCCAGTCAACCCCCAAACACCGCAAACCCAGTCAACCCCCAAACACCGCAAACCCAGTCAACCCCCAAACACCGCAAACCCAGTCAACCCCCAAACACCGCAAACCCAGTCAACCCCCAAACACCGCAAACCCAGTCAACCCCCAAACACCGCAAACCCTGTCAACCCCCAAACACCGCAAACCCAGTCAACCCCCAAACACCGCAAACCCCCAGACCTATAAACCCCTAGACCTGTAAACTCTAACTTAAACCCTCAAACCCATAAAACCCCAAACCTGTGAATTACCAAACATCATAATCTCTTAAACCCCATAAAATTACACACCATAAACCCCAAAATCGTGAACCATCAAACCCAGTAAACTACCAAAGCCCCATAAAATACCAATCCTGTGAACTCCCAAACTCCAAAAACTCCCCACCACACAAACACTTTAACCTGTAAATCTTTAAAACTTGTAAACTCCAAAACTCTAATCTACCAAACCCACGAACTCCACAAACCCACAAACTGCTTTAAAAAGCCGAAACTCTGCAAAACTTTAAACCAATAATCTCCTGAAGCCTGTAAACATCAGAATCCCTCAAACTCCTAAACCCTTAAACTCCCAAACCCTTATAAACTCCCAAACCCTTATAAACTCCCAAACCCTTATAAACTCCTAAACCCTTATAAACTCCTAAACCCTTATAAACTCCCAAACCCTTATAAACTCCTAAACCCTTATAAACTCCTAAACCCTTATAAACTCCCAAACCCTTATAAACTCCTAAACCCTTATAAACTCCTAAACCCTTATAAACTCCTAAACCTGTGAACTTTAAACCCCCACAAACTCCTGACCCCTTAAACCTGAACAGGTCGTCAAGAACCTGAGAACGAAAACCGTGACGTGTGTTTAATTACCAAAAGGAATAATTCAGTACCGAAACACCGGAATGCTGAAGGGGTTGTTTATGTGTCTGTCTGTCTGTGTCGGGTAAAGACCTTCATTGTTCCCAGACAGGAACTCGTTTCAGAGGAGTAAAAAGTGAAAATGAACGTGTACAGAGTGAGACAGTGGTGTGAGATGCAATGCGTCGCGTCTCGGCCACAGAACAGGAAGAGAAGAGAAAAAGAGGAAGACGTCTCAAACGGTAAATCGACACCGGTATCGATGGACTGAACACAATCAACATGCCTGTTTGTGTGTGTGTGTGTGTGTGTGTTCTAAAGCAGAGAGAAAACAGGAAGTAGCCCCTGAGCTCATCACACGCTTGTGTTGGAATTAATGAAAACTAATCATTTGTAGCGATCCACAAACCCGAGTGTGAAGCGGCGGGTCAGTGATTCGGACGAGTCGTACAGAACAGAGTCACTAAACCCATCACACAGATCATGAAGAGAACGGTCAGCTTTGTTTTGCTGCTCACAGACATGTACCATGTTGTTTTCTATCAATTATTTTACACACACAGTTTTATTACAATTCAACCCCCGACTCAATCCCCTCCCCCAACTCAAACATCTGATTCAACCCCCCGACTCAATCCCCTCCCCCAATTCAAACATCTGATTCAACCCCCCGACTCAATCCCCTCCCCCAACTCAACCCCCCGACTCAATCCCCTCCCTAACTCAAACCCCGACTCAATCCCCTCCCCCAACTCAACCCCCAGACTCAATCCCCTCCCCCAACTCAAACATCTGATTCAACCCCTGACTCAATCCCCTCCCACAACTCAACCCACAACTCAAACATATGATTCAAACCCCCTGACTCAACCCTGCAACTCACAACTCAAACCCCTGACTCAAACACAGAATTCAACCCCCCGACTCAATCTCCTCCCCCAACTCAATCCCCTCCCCTAAATCAAATATCTGATTCAAACCCCCTGACTCAATTCCCTCCCCCAACTCAAACCCCGACTCAATCCTCCCCAACTCAATCCCCTCCCCCAGTCAAACATCTGATTCAAACCCCCCGACTCAATCCCCTCCCCCAACTCAATCCTCCCCAACTCAATCATCTGATTCAACCCCCCGACTCAATCCCCTCCCCCAACTCAACTCCCCTGACTCAATCCTCCCCAACTCAATCATCTGATTCAACCCCCCGACTCAATCCCCTCCCCCAACTCAAACATCTGATTCAAACCCCCTTGACTCAACCCTGCAACTCACAACTCAAATTCCAGACTGAACCCTACAACTGAAACTCACCACTCAAGCCCTCAACTCAAACATACGATTCAAACCCTGACTCAACCCCTCCCCCTGACTCAAACACAGAATTCAACCCCCCTGACTCAACCCTCCAAATGAAACTCTACTCAGTCGTATGATTTGTCACTTGAAATTCTAACAGAAACACGACTCCGGTGTTGAGAAGTAAATAAGGAATTATTTTACTGATTTAACTCGAGGAACATTTTGATGTAAACAGGAACCGGTGCGAGTTTTGTTCCGTCTGTTTGGAGTTTATTAAAACACCTGGAACGGAGACATTTGGACTGCTGGAGGGGACACGGTTTCTAAAACTGATGAAAAAGATAATCCAATCTACAGCTCGCATTATAGAGAGGAAAACTGTATATAACAGCTGTAAGAAACCGCGTGAGTCTGCAGTGCATTGTGGGTAAAACAGCGCCTCAGGCAGAACAGCAGCGTGTGAACATTCAGAGATGAGCTACAGCAGTGTGTTTCTGCATTCCAGCGAAACAACAAACAACCAAAGGGCTGGAACGGGTTTAATGACACACTCAGTCCTGCGTGTGTGTGTGTGTGTGTGTGTGTGTGTGTGTGTGTGTGTGTGTGTGTGTGTGTCCAAGAGGATGACAAAACAGCAATGAGACGAGTTCATAGAACCACAACCCTGTGTGTGTGTGTGTGTGTGTGTGTGTGTGTGTGTGTGTGTGTGTGTGTGTGTGTGTGTGAGAGCACCAATGTGCGTTCAGCCGTGTGTGTTTTAATGAGCGACAGATGGAACAGTGTTCCAACACACACACACGCGATGAGAGTTAAGATTAATGTGTATTAAGAGAGTATGATGATGTGTGTATCTAAAAACAAAAAAGGTAAGTTTATATCAAGAACAAGCTGTGTGTGTGTGTGTGTGTGTGTGTGTGTCCGACCAACTAACTACACAGGATGCCACACAGTGTGTCAGATGGTTTGACCGTTTTTGTTCTTTTTTTGTGGCCTTTTTCTCTTCCTCTCAGGAAAGACAAACAAATGGGGACACACACACACACACACGTGAAAATGCTTAACACACACACAAAGAGAAAGGCTCTCAGACCATGAAATTTGCATTGACTGCCACCACATAGATGTTAGCGCTAGTCAAACAAACCCTGCACTCAAACACGAGCTCATGTCCAGTGCACTCACGAGCGAAAAACAAAACAATCCAGCTGTTCGGTGTGAAGTCAGTGATCGTGGAAATGAGACAAAACCATCAGAAGCGTTAACCTTTCCCTCAGATATTATTACTACAACATTAGCATAAACGCCCCCCCCCCCAAAAAAAAACCATTCTCCTCCATCTCATGCCACAGCACTGCTCAATTCTGATTGGTCAGAACGCATTACTGAAAATATTAATGCGTCATTCTGATACATCACAGTTTCTATAGTAACAGGTCATTCACAGGGGTGTGTACAGCAAACAGTGAAGGTTACGATCCTTAAAAAGTAAGAAAAAGTTTATGCAACATTTACAGACGGAGTCTCCAACTTTCCAAAATCTTCAGGACAGAGTTGTTTACATTTTGTTTCTTGGTAACATGGAACATTAGCGTGTGACTCATGCTTGTTGTCATGGTTAGATTCTGACCAATCAGGAGCCACGATTTATAAAAAAAAAAAAAAAACACCCCCCCAACAAACAACACATGACCATCAGCCAATCAGAAACTAGTTCTTCTGGTTCTGGATGATGGAATAAAGTGTAAATGATGTATATATTTTAAGAATTAAAGAGGTGTGTTAAATACACCTCCTGAGGAAATTCAGCGCAAACGATAAAGCAAGCCGTTCTCTATTGTAGTGCGTTAACCAGCTTTTCAGGCATCTGATGTTTTTTTAGGCGTCAGGCCAGACGTTCAGACAGCAAGAGGCACTGAAGGAACGCGCACCTTCCCACACCTTGTTTCCACACTGCGGGGAGTGTGTGAGCTGCACTGACTGCATACCACACACACACATACACCAAAACAAACACACAAAGGGAGTGGCATTCCTGAGGAATCAGAGCTGTGATGCCTTGAAGGCTCATATCAGTGTTTGGGTGGAGACTGAACCCAACACGCAGCCGTGTTTTATTGAGATGCATCTGAAGTGCCGAGTGTGCAAACATCCATCAGGACGCAGCATGATGGCCTGGACTTGTTGATTTAACAACTACGTTCCCCCACAATGCCTTTGCTCCAACGCCTACCAGAGGAGCACGTTATCAGGTCGGTGAAACAAACCCCTGATCCATTTGTTCCTGCACCAGAGATGCACACCACCATTCCAGTGTTGCTGCTGTACTGGGAATAAACCACCACCCACATCATCTGGACTCGGGGAAGGATGGAGTTCATGAAGTCAGTAGGTAGAAAACAAACACGAGGCCAAGGGGGAAAATCTCAATGCCATGCTACCGCCACCATGTTTCACAGCGCATCAGGCTGAGAATCAAATCAGTGTTACGACAAATCTAACATGGGGGAAAAAAAAAAAAAAAAAGTGTTAAATTTTAGTCTAAACAGTCCAGACAACCTCAAGTCTCAAAACGGGGTTTCATAATTTCAAAATCTGATTACAAGATTTAACGCCGCTTTGTGAGATGCATAAGAACTGGAGTATTTATAACCAAAGTCATGTGACATCAAATTTCAGCAATGTTCAACTAATTATGTGACTTCTGACAGAATCAACTGTACACCACAACATCTGGGAAAGCTCAAGGACGGGAGGGGGTGAATATTTATGCAACAGCGCGTACGGGCACGTGCAGGTCGAGCGGTAAAGAGACGGTCTGTTAAACTCCAACAGCAGCTTTAGGGTCCAGATAAAAACACGCTCCGATACGAAGGAGGAACAAATAGCTGGAGTGAAGCTGCTTCTGCTGCACAACACAAGCTGGAATTATCCGGAACTGATCAGTCAAAGGTACAAACACAGACGCGCGGGGGGGGAGGGGGAGAGAGAGACGCGCGGGAGGGGAGGGGGAGAGAGAGACGCGCGGGGGGGAGGGGGAGAGAGAGACGCGCGGGGGGGGAGGGGGAGAGAGAGACGCGCGGGGGGGGGAGGGGGAGAGAGAGACGCGCGGGGGGGAGGGGGAGAGAGAGACGCGCGGGGGGGAGGGGGAGAGAGAGACGCGCGGGGGGGAGGGGGAGAGAGAGACGCGCGGGGGGGGAGGGGGAGAGAGAGACGCGCGGGGGGAGGGGGAGAGAGAGACGCGCGGGGGGGAGGGGGAGAGAGAGACGCGCGGGGGGGAGGGGGAGAGAGAGACGCGCGGGGGGGGAGGGGGAGAGAGAGACGCGCGGGGGGGAGGGGGAGAGAGAGACGCGCGGGGGGGAGGGAGAGAGAGACGGCCGCGCGGGGAGAGAGAGAGACGGCCGCGCGGGGAGAGAGAGAGACGGCCGCGCGGGGAGAGAGAGAGACGGCCGCGCGGGGAGAGAGAGAGACGGCCGCGCGGGGAGAGAGAGAGACGGCCGCGCGGGGAGAGAGAGAGACGGCCGCGCGGGGAGAGAGAGAGAGACGGCCGCGCGGGGAGAGAGAGAGAGACGGCCGCGCGGGGAGAGAGAGAGAGACGGCCGCGCGGGGAGAGAGAGAGAGACGGCCGCGCGGGGAGAGAGAGAGATACGGCCGCGCGGGGAGAGAGAGAGAGACGGCCGCGCGGGGAGAGAGAGAGAGACGGCCGCGCGGGGAGAGAGAGAGAGACGGACGCGCGGGGAGAGAGAGAGACGGACGCGCGGGGAGAGAGAGAGACGGACGCGCGGGGAGAGAGAGAGACGGACGCGCGGGGAGAGAGAGAGACGGACGCGCGGGGAGAGAGAGAGACGGACGTAGTGTTGCCACCTGTCCCGGTTTTTCCTGATTGTCCCGGATTTTCATGGTCTGTCCCGGAAAAAAAAAAAAAATCCGGGACACTGAATGTCCCGGTTTTTTGTACATAATGGGCAAAATGTGCATTTCAACTTGCGAGCCAGCTGAGAACCAGTTTGCTTTTCCGAACTCGCCGTGCTAAGCGGAGCCACGTCATTACGTCGCTGAATACGTCATTACGTCGCTGTATACGTCAGTTACGTCGCTGCGTTTGCATAAACCTTGGCGCGAATATCAAAGCAAAAACACGGAAGAAGCAGCAGCAGCAACAACAACAATAATAATAATAATGGATGACTTCGCGTTTGTACAGCTGCGGCTTCTCGTCACTTAAAAATGGCGATCTTTCGCGGTCTTGTTATTGTTGTTGGTCTTAACAACTCCGCCCCCCGCTGCCGTAAGCGGTTCTTTCCTCTGGCTCAGCAGAGAGTTGGTGCTAGCCTGGAACCGGTTTTTCTGGCCCCAGAGCCAGTTCTTTGTCAGTGGAAACAGAAAACCCGGTTCCAAACTAAGCACTGGCCCCGAACCAGCCCTGGAACTGATTTGGTGGAAAAGGGGCAATGGAGGATGCTTGGACTGATAAAAGAAACAGACTCTCTGTTGCAATGGTGAAGGCTGAGCTTCAAGTCAGGCTAAACTTTCAGTTGTCCTGTACTGAGTTCAAGACATTCATTGAAAATCAGCCAGGACTCACAGCAGCAGCAGCAAAGAAAAACACCAAATATAAATGGAAGATTAGGTAAGGTTTTGGTGAATTAAATGAAATCCAAATAGTCTTATCTGCCTACTCCTGTATGTACTCAGTTATATGTCCTCCTATGTATTTGTTTAGCCAAGAGCAGCAGAGGCACAGGCAAGCACAAGCAAAGTACACACCACACTCTAGCAATCAGGTAAGCTGTTTGACACTACACCTTACATTCTTACATTCAGGTATTCTTAGATACAATGGAAAATTAGATTATTTATTTTTATTCCACATAAGCAAACAAGGCGGCACGGTGGTGTAGTGGTTAGCGCTGTCGCCTCACAGCAAGAAGGTCCGGGGGGTTCGAGCCCCGTGGCCGGCGAGGGCCTTTCTGTGCGGAGTTTGCATGTTCTCCCCGTGTCCGCGTGGGTTTCCTCCGGGTGCTCCGGTTTCCCCCACAGTCCAAAGACATGCAGGTTAGGTTAACTGGTGACTAAATTGAGCGTAGGTGTGAATGTGAGTGTGAATGGTTGTCTGTGTCTATGTGTCAGCCCTGTGATGACCTGGCGACTTGTCCAGGGTGAACCCCGCCTTTCGCCCGTAGTCAGCTGGGATAGGCTCCAGCTTGCCTGCGACCCTGTAGAACAGGATAAAGCGGCTAGAGATAATGAGATGAGAATGAGATAAGCAAACAAACAACTTAATTATGTATTCCCCTTTTACCTGTGCCCACTACTGCCCCCAGGTGTCCACAACCAAAAACTGTTGGAAATAAACCAAAATAATGAAAACCTGCTATATTATGTAAAGCAATTAACTAAACAAATAACTAGCAAAAGCGTCATTTTTACTAATTAGAGCAATACAATTTCAGCGTAGAAGGGCAATTTTTGTTTTGGGTTAGATGTGTGAAGGGCGCCGTTGCTTACAAGCAAAAAGGTTGATTGGATGGTCGAAATGTCCAGGATTTTTGTCAGACACAGGTGGCAACCCTAGACGGACGCGCGGGGAGAGAGGGAGACACACACTCGCGGGGGAGGGAGAGAGACACACTCGCGGGGGAGGGAGAGAGACACACTCGCGGGGGAGGGAGAGAGACACACTCGCGGGGGAGGGAGAGAGACACACTCGCGGGGGAGGGAGAGAGACACACTCGCGGGGGAGGGAGAGAGACACACTCGCGGGGGAGGGAGAGAGACACACTCGCGGGGGAGGGAGAGAGACACACTCGCGGGGGAGGGAGAGAGACACACTCGCGGGGGAGGGAGAGAGACACACTCGCGGGGGAGGGAGAGAGACACACTCGCGGGGGAGGGAGAGAGACACACTCGCGGGGGAGGGAGAGAGACACACTCGCGGGGGAGGGAGAGAGACACACTCGCGGGGGAGGGAGAGAGACACACTCGCGGGGGAGGGAGAGAGACACACTCGCGGGGGAGGGAGAGAGACACACTCGCGGGGGAGGGAGAGAGACACACTCGCGGGGGAGGGAGAGAGACACACTCGCGGGGGAGGGAGAGAGACACACTCGCGGGGGAGGGAGAGAGACACACTCGCGGGGGAGGGAGAGAGACACACTCGCGGGGGAGGGAGAGAGACACACTCGCGGGGGAGGGAGAGAGACACACTCGCGGGGGAGGGAGAGAGACACACTCGCGGGGGAGGGAGAGAGACACACTCGCGGGGGAGGGAGAGAGACACACTCGCGGGGGAGGGAGAGAGACACACTCGCGGGGGAGGGAGAGAGACACACTCGCGGGGGAGGGAGAGAGACACACTCGCGGGGGAGGGAGAGAGACACACTCGCGGGGGAGGGAGAGAGACACACTCGCGGGGGAGGGAGAGAGACACTCTCGCGGGGGAGGGAGAGAGACACACTCGCGGGGGAGGGAGAGAGACACACTCGCGGGGGAGGGAGAGAGGACACTCTCGCGGGGGAGGGAGAGAGACACACTCGCGGGGGAGGGAGAGAGACACACTCGCGGGGGAGGGAGAGAGACACACTCGCGGGGGAGGGAGAGAGGACACACTCGCGGGGGAGGGAGAGAGACACACTCGCGGGGGAGGGAGAGAGACACACTCGCGGGGGAGGGAGACAGACACACTCGCGGGGGAGGGAGACAGACACACTCGCGGGGGAGGGAGACAGACACACTCGCGGGGGAGGGAGAGAGACACACTCGCGGGGGAGGGAGAGAGACACACTCGCGGGGGGGGAGGGAGACACACTCGCGGGGGGGGAGGGAGACACACTCGCGGGGGGGAGAGAGACACACTCGCGGGGGGGGAGAGAGACACACTCGCGGGGGAGGGAGAGAGACACACTCGCGGGGGAGGGAGAGAGACACACTCGCGGGGGAGGGAGAGAGACACACTCGCGGGGGAGGGAGAGAGACACACTCGCGGGGAGGGAGAGAGACACACTCGCGGGGGAGGGAGAGAGACACACTCGCGGGGGAGGGAGAGAGACACACTCGCGGGGGAGGGAGAGAGACACACTCGCGGGGGAGGGAGAGAGACACACTCGCGGGGGAGGGAGAGAGACACACTCGCGGGGGAGGGAGAGAGACACACTCGCGGGGGAGGGAGAGAGACACACTCGCGGGGGAGGGAGAGAGACACACTCGCGGGGGAGGGAGAGAGACACACTCGCGGGGGAGGGAGAGAGACACACTCGCGGGGGAGGGAGAGAGACACACTCGCGGGGGAGGGAGAGAGACACACTCGCGGGGGGAGGGAGAGAGACACACTCGCGGGGGAGGGAGAGAGACACACTCGCGGGGGAGGGAGACAGACACACTCGCGGGGGAGGGAGACAGACACACTCGCGGGGGACGGGAGAGGACACACTCGCGGGGGGGGAGAGAGACACACTCGCGGGGGGGGAGAGAGACACACTCGCGGGGGGGGAGAGAGACACACTCGCGGGGGGGGAGAGAGACACACTCGCGGGGGGGGGAGAGAGACACACTCGCGGGGGGGGAGAGAGACACACTCGCGGGGGGGGGAGAGAGACACACTCGCGGGGGGGAGAGAGACACACTCGCGGGGGGGGGAGAGAGACACACTCGCGGGGGAGGGGAGAGAGACACACTCGCGGGGGAGAGAGAGAGACACACTCGCGGGGGAGAGAGAGAGACACACTCGCGGGGGAGAGAGAGAGACACACTCGCGGGGAGAGAGAGAGACACACTCGCGGGGGAGAGAGAGAGACACACTCGCGGGGAGGAGAGAGACACACTCGCGGGGGGGGAGGGGAGAGAGACACACTCGCGGGGGAGGGAGAGAGACACACTCGCGGGGGAGGGAGAGAGACACACTCGCGGGGGAGGGAGAGAGACACACTCGCGGGGGAGGGAGAGAGACACACTCGCGGGGGGAGGGAGACAGACACACTCGCGGGGGAGGGAGACAGACACACTCGCGGGGGGGGAGGGAGACACACTCGCGGGGGGAGGAGAGACACACTCGCGGGGGGGGAGAGAGACACACTCGCGGGGGGGGGAGAGAGACACACTCGCGGGGGGGGGAGAGAGACACACTCGCGGGGGGGGAGAGACACACTCGCGGGGGGGGGAGAGAGACACACTCGCGGGGGGGGAGAAGAGAGACACACTCGCGGGGGGGGGGAGAGAGACACACTCGCGGGGGGGAGAGAGACACACTCGCGGGGGGAGAGAGAGAGACACACTCGCGGGGGAGGAGAGAGAGACACACTCGCGGGGAGAGAGAGAGACACTCGCGGGGGAGAGAGAGACACACTCGCGGGGGAGAGAGAGAGACACACTCGCGGGGGAGAGAGAGAGACACACTCGCGGGGGAGAGAGAGAGGACACACTCGCGGGGGAGAGAGAGAGACACACTCGCGGGGGAGAGAGAGAGACACACTCGCGGGGGAGAGAGAGAGACACACTCGCGGGGGAGAGAGAGAGACACACTCGCGGGGGAGAGAGAGAGACACACTCGCGGGGGAGAGGAGAGAGACACACTCGCGGGGGAGAGAGAGAGACACACTCGCGGGGGAGAGAGAGAGACACACTCGCGGGGGAGAGAGAGAGACACACTCGCGGGGGAGAGGAGAGAGACACACTCGCGGGGGAGAGAGAGAGACACACTCGCGGGGGAGAGAGAGAGACACACTCGCGGGGGGAGAGAGAGGAGACACACTCGCGGGGGGAGAGAGAGAGACACACTCGCGGGGGAGAGAGAGAGACACACTCGCGGGGGGAGAGAGAGACACACTCGCGGGGGAGAGAGAGAGACACACTCGCGGGGGAGAGAGAGAGAGCACACTCGCGGGGAGAGAGAGAGAGACACACTCGCGGGGGAGAGAGAGAGACACACTCGCGGGGGAGAGAGAGAGACACACTCGCGGGGGAGAGAGAGAGACACACTCGCGGGGGAGAGAGAGAGACACACTCGCGGGGGAGAGAGAGAGACACACTCGCGGGGGAGAGAGAGAGACACACTCGCGGGGGAGAGAGAGAGACACACTCGCGGGGGAGAGAGAGAGAGACACACTCGCGGGGGAGAGAGAGAGACACACTCGCGGGGGAGAGAGAGAGACACACTCGCGGGGGAGAGAGAGAGACACACTCGCGGGGGAGAGAGAGAGACACACTCGCGGGGGAGAGAGAGAGACACACTCGCGGGGGAGAGAGAGAGAGACACACTCGCGGGGAGAGAGAGAGAGACACACTCGCGGGGGAGAGAGAGAGAGACACTCGCGGGGGAGAGAGAGAGACACCTCGCGGGGGAGAGAGAGAGACACACTCGCGGGGGGAGGAGAGAGAGGACACACTCGCGGGGGGAGAGAGAGAGACACACTCGCGGGGGAGAGAGAGAGACACACTCGCGGGGGAGAGAGAGAGACGACACTCGCGGGGGGAGAGAGAGAGACACACTCGCGGGGGAGAGAGAGAGACACACTCGCGGGGGAGAGAGAGAGACACACTCGCGGGGGAGAGAGAGAGACACACTCGCGGGGGAGAGAGAGAGACAACACTCGCGGGGGAGAGAGAGAGACACACTCGCGGGAGGAGACCGGAGAGAGAGACACACTCGCGGGGGAGAGAGAGAGACGACACTCGCGGGGGAGAGAGAGAGACACACTCGCGGGGGAGAGAGAGAGACACACTCGCGGGGGAGAGAGAGAGAGACACACTCGCGGGGGAGGGAGAGAGAGACACTAGGCGGGGGAGGGAGAGAGAGACACTCGCGGGGGAGAGAGAGAGACACACATCGCGGGGGAGGGAGAGAGAGAGACACACTCGCGGGGGAGGGAGAG
>NC_083578.1:2806459-2811459 GCF_027579695.1 Neoarius graeffei
GAGAGAGAGAGACACACTCGCGGGGAGGAGAGAGAGAGACACACTCGCGGGGGAGACGAGAGAGAGAGACACACTCGCGGGGAGAGAGAGAGAGAGACACACTCGCGGGGAGGAGAGAGAGAGAGAGACACACTCGCGGGGGAGAGCGAGAGAGACACACTCGCGGGGGAGTCGGAGAGAGAGACACACTCGCGGGGGAGAGAGAGAGAGACACACTCGCGGGGGAGAGAGAGAGACACACTCGCGGGGAGAGACGAGAGAGACACACTCGCGGGGGAAGAGAGAGAGAGACAACACTCGCGGGGGAGAGAGAGAGAGACACACTCGCGGGGGAGAGAGAGAGAGACACACTCGCGGGGGGGAGAGAGAGAGACACACTCGCGGGGGAGAGAGAGAGAGCACACACTCGCGGGGAGAGAGAGAGACACACTCGCGGGGGAGAGAGAGAGACACACTCGCGGGGAGAGAGAGAGAGACGACACACTCGCGGGGGAGGGAGAGAGAGAGACACTCGCGGGGGAGAGAGAGAGAGACACACTCGCGGGGGAGGAGAGAGAGAGACACACTCGCGGGGGAGAGAGAGAGAGAGACACTCGCGGGGGAGAGAGAGAGAGACACACTCGCGGGGAGAGAGAGAGACACACTCGCGGGGGAGAGAGAGAGAGACACACTCGCGGGGGGGAGAGAGAGAGAGACACACTCGCGGGGGAGAGAGAGAGAGACACACTCGCGGGGGAGAGAGAGAGAGACACACTCGCGGGGGGAGAGAGAGAGAGACACACTCGCGGGGGGAGAGAGAGAGACACACTCGCGGGGGAGAGAGAGAGACACACTCGCGGGGGAGAGAGAGAGAGACACACTCGCGGGGGAGAGAGAGAGAGACACACTCGCGGGGGAGAGAGAGAGGACACACTCGCGGGGGAGAGAGAGAGAGAGACACTCGCGGGGGAGAGAGAGAGAGACACACTCGCGGGGGAGAGAGAGAGAGACCACACTCGCGGGGGGAGGTGAGAGAGAGACACACTCGCGGGGGAGAGAGAGAGACACACTCGCGGGGGAGGGAGAGGAGAGAGACACACACTCGCGGGGGAGGGAGAGAGAGAGAGCACACTCGCGGGGGAGAGAGAGAGAGACACTCGCGGGGGAGAGAGAGAGAGACACACTCGCGGGGGAGAGAGAGAGAGACACACTCGCGGGGGAGAGAGACGAGAGAGACACACTCGCGGGGGAGAGAGAGAGAGACACTCGCGGGGAGAGAGAGAGAGACACACTCGCGGGGGAGAGAGAGAGAGACACACTCGCGGGGGAGAGAGAGAGAGACACACTCGCGGGGGAGAGAGAGAGAGACACACTCGCGGGGGAGAGAGAGAGAGACACACTCGCGGGGGAGGGAGAGAGAGACACTCGCGGGGAGAGAGAGAGACACACTCGCGGGGGAGAGAGAGAGAGAGACACACTCGCGGGGGAGGAGAGAGAGAGAGACACTCGCGGGGGGAGAGAGAGAGACACACTCGCGGGGGAGAGAGAGAGACACACTCGCGGGGGAGAGAGAGAGAGACACACTCGCGGGGGAGAGAGAGAGAGACACACTCGCGGGGGAGAGAGAGAGAGAGACACACTCGCGGGGGAGAGAGAGAGAGACACTCGCGGGGGAGGAGAGAGAGAGACACACTCGCGGGGGAGAGAGAGAGAGACACACTCGCGGGGGAGAGAGAGAGAGACACACTCGCGGGGGAGGGAGAGAGAGAGACACACACTCGCGGGGAGGGACGAGAGAGAGAGACACACTCGCGGGGGAGGAGAGAGAGAGAGACACACACTCGCGGGGGAGAGAGAGAGAGACACACTCGCGGGGGGAGAGAGAGAGAGACACACTCGCGGGGGAGAGAGAGAGAGACACACTCGCGGGGGAGAGAGAGAGACACACTCGCGGGGGAGAGAGAGAGAGACACACTCGCGGGGGAGAGAGAGAGAGACACACTCGCGGGGGAGAGAGAGAGAGACACACTCGCGGGGGAGGAGAGAGAGAGACACACTCGCGGGGGAGAGAGAGAGAGACACACTCGCGGGGAGGGAGAGAGAGAGAGACACACTCGCGGGGAGAGAGAGAGAGACACACTCGCGGGGGAGAGAGAGAGACACACTCGCGGGGAGAGAGAGAGAGAGACACACTCGCGGGGGAGAGAGAGAGAGACACACTCGCGGGGGAGAGAGAGAGAGACACACTCGCGGGGGAGAGAGAGAGAGACACACTCGCGGGGGAGAGAGAGAGAGACACACTCGCGGGGGGGAGAGAGAGAGAGACACACTCGCGGGGGGAGAGAGAGAGAGACACACACTCGCGGGGGAGAGAGAGAGACACACACTCGCGGGGGAGGAGAGAGAGAGACACACACTCGCGGAGGGAGAGAGAGAGACACACACTCGCGGGGGAGGAGAGAGAGAGAGACACTCGCGGGGGAGAGAGAGAGAGAGACACTCGCGGGGGAGAGAGAGAGAGACACACTCGCGGGGGAGAGAGAGAGAGACACACTCGCGGGGGAGAGAGAGAGACACACTCGCGGGGGAGAGAGAGAGACACACTCGCGGGGGAGAGAGAGAGACCCACTCGCGGGGGAGAGAGAGAGAGACCCACTCGCGGGGGAGAGAGAGAGAGACACACTCGCGGGGGAGAGAGAGAGACACACTCGCGGGGAGAGAGAGAGACACACTCGCGGAGAGAGAGAGACACACTCGCGGGGGAGAGAGAGACACACACTCGCGGGGGAGAGAGAGAGACACACTCGCGGGGGAGAGAGAGAGACACACTCGCGGGGGAGAGAGAGAGACACACTCGCGGGGGAGAGAGAGAGAGACACTCGCGGGGGGAGAGAGAGAGAGACACACTCGCGGGGGAGAGAGAGAGAGACACACTCGCGGGGGAGGGAGAGAGAGACACTCGCGGGGGAGAGAGAGAGACACACTCGCGGGGGAGGGAGAGAGAGAGACACACACTCGCGGGGGAGGGAGAGAGAGAGAGACACTCGCGGGGGAGAGAGAGAGAGACACTCGCGGGGAGAGAGAGAGACACACTCGCGGGGGAGAGAGAGAGAGACACACTCGCGGGGGAGAGAGAGAGAGACACACTCGCGGGGAGAGAGAGAGAGACACTCGCGGGGGAGAGAGAGAGAGACACACTCGCGGGGGAGAGAGAGAGAGACACACTCGCGGGGGAGAGAGAGAGAGAGACACACTCGCGGGGGAGGGACGAGAGAGAGACACACTCGCGGGGGAGGGAGAGAGAGACACACTCGCGGGGGAGGGAGAGAGAGACACTCGCGGGGGAGAGGAGAGACACACTCGCGGGGGAGGGGAGAGAGAGAGACACACTCGCGGGGAGGGAGAGAGAGAGAGACACTCGCGGGGGAGAGAGAGAGACACACTCGCGGGGGGAGAGAGAGAGAGACACACTCGCGGGGGAGAGAGAGAGAGAGACACACTCGCGGGGGAGAGAGAGAGAGACACTCGCGGGGGAGGGAGAGAGAGACACACTCGCGGGGGAGAGAGAGAGAGACACACTCGCGGGGGAGAGAGAGAGACCACACTCGCGGGGGAGAGAGAGAGACACACACTCGCGGGGGAGAGAGAGAGAGACACACACTCGCGGGGGAGAGAGAGAGAGACACACACTCGCGGGGGAGAGAGAGAGACACACACTCGCGGGGGGAGAGAGAGAGACACACACTCGCGGGGGAGAGAGAGAGACACACACTCGCGGGGGAGAGAGAGAGACACACACTCGCGGGGGGGAGAGAGAGAGACACACTCGCGGGGGAGAGAGAGAGACACACACTCGCGGGGGGAGAGAGAGAGACACACACTCGCGGGGAGAGAGAGAGAGACACACTCGCGGGGGAGAGAGAGAGACACACTCGCGGGGGAGAGAGAGAGACACACTCGCGGGGGACAGAGAGAGACACACTCGCGGGGGACAGAGAGAGACACACTCGCGGGGGAGAGAGAGAGAGAGACACTCGCGGGGGAGAGAGAGAGAGACACTCGCGGGGGAGAGAGAGAGAGGACACTCGCGGGGGAGAGAGAGAGAGACACTCGCGGGGGAGAGAGAGAGAGACACTCGCGGGGGAGAGAGAGAGAGACACTCGCGGGGGAGAGAGAGAGAGACACTCGCGGGGGAGAGAGAGAGAGACACACACGCGTGGAGAGAGAGAGAGACACACACGCGTGGAGAGAGAGAGACACGGACCCGCGTGGAGAGAGAGAGACGGACCCGCGTGGAGAGAGAGAGACGGACCCGCGTGGAGAGAGAGAGAGACGGACCCGCGTGGAGAGAGAGAGAGACGGACCCGCGTGGAGAGAGAGAGAGACGGACCCGCGTGGAGAGAGAGAGAGACGGACCCGCGTGGAGAGAGAGAGAGACGGACCCGCGTGGAGAGAGAGAGAGACGGACCCGCGTGGAGAGAGAGAGAGACGGACCCGCGTGGAGAGAGAGAGAGACGGACCCGCGTGGAGAGAGAGAGAGACGGACCCGCGTGGAGAGAGAGAGAGACGGACCCGCGTGGAGAGAGAGAGAGACGGACCCGCGTGGAGAGAGAGAGAGACGGACCCGCGTGGAGAGAGAGAGAGACGGACCCGCGTGGAGAGAGAGAGAGACGGACCCGCGTGGAGAGAGAGAGAGACGGACCCGCGTGGAGAGAGAGAGAGACGGACCCGCGTGGAGAGAGAGAGAGACGGACCCGCGTGGAGAGAGAGAGAGACGGACCCGCGTGGAGAGAGAGAGAGACGGACCCGCGTGGAGAGAGAGAGAGACGGACCCGCGTGGAGAGAGAGAGAGACGGACCCGCGTGGAGAGAGAGAGAGACGGACCCGCGTGGAGAGAGAGAGAGACGGACCCGCGTGGAGAGAGAGAGAGACGGACCCGCGTGGAGAGAGAGAGAGACGGACCCGCGTGGAGAGAGAGAGAGACGGACCCGCGTGGAGAGAGAGAGAGACGGACCCGCGTG
>NC_083578.1:2813959-2876459 GCF_027579695.1 Neoarius graeffei
TTGGTATCGTTTCTATAGTAACAGCTCATTCATAGGAGCGTGTACGGCCAATAAGCTACGGCTAATAATAATAAAACTAATAACATTGACCATGTGGAGTAAATTTGTCTCTCTCTCTCTCTCACACACACACACACACACACACACACACACGCACGAGTCAGGTCTAGACCAGACTGTAAGAGGATGTTCAGTCCGTCCTGTTCCACTCATCATCTCGCTGCAACGTTCTATCAAAACTCCTCCTGAAGGTAAACGCAGCTCTGTACAATCACACCAACCCAAACGCGACTCTGTTCTGTTACACGCTGTGGAAACGTTTCTGAAGAGAGAGAAGAAAAGAAAGGAGGGTGTTCAGGTAAAACAGGGTGAGATGTGTTGAGGCAAAACGGCGCACTCTGTTCCAACACGCCAGTGACAGAGAACAGGAAGAGGAGGATAACACACACACACACACACACACCCCACGAAAAAGAAACCTTTGTTTCCAAAGTTCTCCAACGTTTACGTTAATCAACGGTTATTGTAGAACGTGTTAAACGCAGTTTATATTAGCAGCTCGTAATAAACACACAGCACTGAATTTATCTCAGGAAACGTTATAAGGGTTCTTGGATCAGTCCAAAAGTATGCGAACAGAACTTTTCTTCGCTCATATATCTGCCTGACACGAGGATGATCCTGATGAAGGTTAGAGGACGACTCACAACCACTGCACATGGAGGAAAATAATAATAAATTATGCATCTCGAGCACTACTCTCAAATAAAACATCTATAATGTAAGGTCATGTATGTGGAAGAGGGCAGATGGCACTTTCCTCGGAGTGTGTTACGCGTCCAAGTGACACAGCAGTTCATTAAAAAGATGTGGCCGCGCCTCCTTCGCCGCGAACTACGCTCCCGGGCCGGGCCTTCACTTTGAATGATGCACAAAAGCCACACCTCCTTCACAGTGAACGATAACTAGAGGCCACACCTCCTTCGCATGTCTCGCAGGAAGCACATGAGCCTTTACCTTCAATGTTTAGTAGCGATCACATGACAGGAGACAAAGCTGATTGGTGGGTTTTTACCTGAGGCTGAGTAAATGCAATTTATACAGCATGACCACAAAAAAGTGGGCGTGTCCAAATTGTTGGATGTGATTAGTGGCTAATGCCACGTGAAGCGGATGGTGTAAGAAGCTGAAAGTTTACGAGCCTCAAGCAAATCAGTTCAAATGCACATCCGGATCTTCAACCTGTTCATCGAAGTTTTGCGTTCTGAAAGAATAACAGAATTTCTCATGCACTAATAAAACCCCATGATGCACTGCAACAGGATGGCAGCCAAATCCTGTGCACTAGCGGGTAGAGAATAACCATAACGCATCATTTCAGCCCTAGCTTTAGCTAGCTGACTCACGGGTAATATCGCACCGTGTGGGCTTTATGGGTCGAAGCAACATGAACATCAACCTGTTCGTTACGTCTCAATTCCAGACTAAACGTTAAAATGTCATCGTTCTGTTCAACTATGCTGCTTTCAGATTGCTGGTGCCTTCCAGTAACAGGAGGCGGAGCAAGCAGTAGTGAGACGAACTGGGTGGGACAAGTGATGTAACAAATTTGAACAGCATCTGCGTTTTTATCATTTTTTAGCAGAAAGATATTTGATTTGTAGTCAAACAGATGGTTTTATATACAATCTGTAACTAGCAAAGTCGTTTGTATGGCTTTTTCTGAGTAGCACTGCTTTACCATGGCAACCATCAGTCAACTAAAGATAGGACACGCCCATTAGAGAGCAGCCATCAGAGTCGCTTGAGTGAAAACTTGATCGGCAAACCAGGCCGAATTTTATCACATAAACACACTAAGCGTTCAGGTTTTGAATCTTTAAGCTAGCAGGATACGTTAACTAGGTCACACAAACCGCAACTGGATTAGCAGGTCATGATTAGCATTAAAGCAGAAAACCGTGGCTGTATCAGCTATAATATCCTACACCTTGTGTGTTGTGTATGGTATGTAAGCATGCTCCATCCTTACGGAATTCGGCGTGTTCGCTGGCGATGTGGGCGTTAACCGGCTGCGCAGTTGCTGCCGGCTGCGCACGCTGAACCTGCGGAAGGATTCTCGGCTGCGACTGGCCAGGCTGCGTAACGAGGAGGTCCTTTTGAATCCGCCTCCTTCCTCTCCTCCTCTTGATCTGTCAATGCTGCTCGAGACGAACGTCAGCGCCCCCTGGAGGGAGCGGCGCACACTGCCGACCCAGTCTGTTACCTGGGTGTGCGCAACCGTCAGCTTATCTCCAAGATACTCCATCTCCGAGGTCCTGCGAGTCGTTCACAGTTTCAGCTCAGGGGTCTCCGGTTTAGAGCTTTGAGTAAAATTTCTTGGAGCAGTAGTTTCCCAACTTCTTAATAATTTAAATCCTGAACTTCAAAGTCATTATTTCTTAAACAAAAAAAAACAAAAAAAAAAGTCAATTCTGTCTTTTCATATTTCTTAGAATTAAGGACACGTCCACTGCTCCTTCTCAAAATAAGAACCTCTGAAAGACGGACACTTTTTCTTAAAGAAAAACCTCCGGAGTGGAAAGTTGATAAGAAGGAGTTACCGTATCTCAGACCTGATTATCAGCCCCAGCCGCAATCGGAGCGTTTCTGGAGTGCCGTCGAGTTCCTGGAGTCGTCCATGTGAAAGTCATATGTCCCAAATCAACTCCCCCGTGTGTTCACTCCAGCGTCTTTTACTCTTTTCCAGCACAAGACCAGCGTTTTTTTTCCCCCTTTTCACTCTACAGCTCTAACAGTAGCTCTGTAATGATATTCCTCTAAATAAAGCCCGAGTCTGAAACCACGGGCCAAAACCTCTGCACTCGTGCACGCAAACTCACAGTGGCTCGAAAAGTGAGGGTTTAGATCGTCACAGATCTGTCAAAGTGACAGGAAATCCCAAAGGAGGAGCAGCGATCCCAAACTGGAGCTCAGACAGTTCTCGCAATTGTATCCGTACAAAACTATATTTTAATTCAAAACAAAAACATGAGGTCTTGCGTTCGCTGCGTATTTATTCCCCCAAACGTTCCTGTCAGCCCTGTTCTGCTTTACATCTAAAAAGTTACAAATCATTTTAATTTTTTCAAAATTAAACACATGCTATTAACTGTTAAAGTTATTAAAAAAATTAATTAATTAAAAAAAAAAAAAAAACCTTGCTAGTTTTATTTGCGTCACTCTGGAAACATCCAAGCACCACACCTGCACGCTGTTTGTTTAAGAGCTCAAGCCGTCAAGTAAACTGTCAAGTCTCTCTCTCTCTCTCTCTCACACACACACACACACACACACACACACGCGTTCGTCCTCACAGCTCGTCCACTCAGTCACACCTGATCCTGCAGCTCTCGGAATTACCGTACATCCTCAAAAGACAGAAAAAGGGAAAATGCTGGAAAACAAGGACTCGCCCTTCACAATAACTCTCTCTCTCTCTCTCTCTCTCTCTCGTGTTCGTTCTCTCCCGCTCTCTCTCTCTCTCTCTCTCTCTCTCTCTCGTCAGTGCAGGTACTGGCAGGTAGCGGAGAAACGCGTTAATGCTCCTGACTCTGCAACCAAGCAGCACACAACTCTCACTCGAGGAGAAAACAGACAGAGGGAGGAGAGACGGAGGGGGCGGAGGGAGAGGGATGTGATCTATAGGCTGCAGTGCTGCTCCCTTGTGCTCGACGCAGCTCTCTTCCAGCCTAATGATGTTTATTTATTTTAGCTTTTTAAATTGGCACCAGCTTTCCTTCGACATTTATATCATTAACACAAAAACAAAGCAAATAAAGTAAAAGCAAGGAATGTTTTTTTTCAATCACAACTAATGAAATAAATATATTTAAAGGCAATTTGATGCAAAACAATTCATACACACCTCATTCACAGAGGCCACACCCCCACCACTTGGACTGCTACCCAGAGGCCACACCCCCACCACTTGGACTGCTACCCAGAGGCCACACCCCCACCACTTGGACTGCTACCCAGAGGCCACACCCCCACCACTTGGACTGCTACCCAGAGGCCACACCCCCACCACTTGGACTGCTACCCAGAGGCCACATCTCTTTTACCAAGAGTGAGCAAAAGTAAAGGCTCCCTGGGGGGAAAAAAAAAAAGTCATGACGGTCAAAAACAAAGGGAGCAGACAAGGCAGGTGCAGTGAAGCTGTGTGTGTGCGTGCGTGCGTGCGTGTGTGTGTGTGTGTGTGTGTGTGTGTGTGTGCGTGCGTGCGCGCAGCAGTTTGTTTGGCAAATGGCCGTCTGTCATGCAAACAGTGATGAATATTGCAGTCTCATGGCTCAGGTTTCTTCACTCAGTCGCTCAAAGGCACAAAAAATTACAACAAATAAAACCACCAACCATCGCCAGCAGAAACATTTCAGGGTTAAAACCAGACACACATCAGGCTGCCCAACATCACGACATCAACAACCAACACAGCTCATCTACACAAGCACAGAAAGAAAGCTACTGTTACAGCACCAGTGAGAGAGACAGCGCCCCCTGCTGGAACACCGTTATCTCAAACAAAATAAGTGTGTGTGCGAGAGAGAGAGAGAGAGGAGTGATGAAAAACACCACTAACATACAACATTAAACATGAGCCATACTGTTATTCTGGATGCTTTAAAATATTGGCGCCCAGAGTATTTTGGATTTCTTATTTTTATGAGTTGACATGTCTTACTAACTCCCGCTGAGACACAGCATTCACTCACCTGGAGGGGTTTGTGTTTCATTTTCTGAGTTCCTGTCTTGTTCAGTGATGTTGGCAGCCCATATGATGAGAACGTGAAAAGTGTTTCGATGTTTGCATAAATTTGTGCTTGAAAATGAGAAATTTCCCGTTAAACGCTTTAATGATGTGACGTCACCCAGCACCACATTAACACCCAAACACATCTGATTTATCCGTGCATCATTAATATACAGTGTGCGCTTCGTTATTCCTTCTGTTTGATTCCCTGGACCAGCAGGAATGACTTGAGTATGACCTCTAACCCCGGGCTACTCTGGGTGCGCTGTACATCGCTCTGGATAAGAACCTGTAACGTAACGAGTCATTAGTGTTGGAAGTCCGAGTCGGTAAGTGTGAGGAGGTGAGGTTTAAGGCAAAGGGATTTGAAGGTGGAAGAGAGTCGATATTACAGATATCGTGCAGAAGGGGGCGAGGCGAGGAGCGACAGCAAAGCGAGTCACCGCTGTTCGCCGTTACTGTGACAGAATACCGCGATCCCACGGACCGCTCACGGATATTCCTGCCTCACTTTATTCAGGGATTCAAACTGAAATAGTGCGAGAGCTTTGGCAAGAAGACTTTAGAAATTTTTTTTATTTATAAATTCCCAACTTTGACTGCATGTGTAAAACATAAGGGTGAAGAAAAACATTAAGTTAAAAAAAAAAGGAAATTTAACTTTTTTAAAAGATCAAACTATACGAATAAAATACCAGATGCTAAAATCCCTGCACTTCCCTCAAAGTCTATTTTTTTGCGCAAAAAAAAAAAAACTTTCAAAAAGCCTTAATCAAAACAGCACATTAATGAGCTTCTTAGAGATCAGAAGTGCAGGTCTCTGGAATTCTTTGTATTTCTTTATTTTATGGACCATCTCTTTTTTCTTCTGGTATTTCATTTAATGTCATGTGCAACTGTTTCCTCAGTATTTTCTTGTCCTGTGTGTGATGATAATAAACGTTTGTGTTCTGTTCGTCTTTCAAACTCTTAATAAAAAGTTAATCACAAAAAATAAATAATTAGATAAATAAATAGATAATTGCCCAGCCACACGTTTGATGTCGGTTGATTAACTCACTGGAGCGTAAACAGATTTTCAGGCAGGTTTGTGTCGTGCTTGCGGTCGTTGTGAGCGTTTCTGTTCTCAGATTAAAAGGTGTAAACTTGGCTTTGGTGACTAACCCCAGTGTCCTGTGCATCTCTGGGAGGAAGTGAGAGTCACTACAGGACGAAAACAATGCAATCGATTCCACTCGTTCCTCTGCACCAGCTCGGCTCAGACCACACAGGAAATAAAAGCACTTCCTTCATGACCCACTTTACACCTCCACACTGAGCACAGCGTCCACTGCACTTTATTCATGCTCATCTTCACACGCCTGCTCTTCCACACTATCGTTTCTATAGTAACCGCTCGGTCACAGAGCTGGGGAGCGGTCGCAGGGCTGGGGAGCGGTCGCAGGGCTGGGGAGCGGTCGCAGGGCTGGGGAGCGGTCGCAGGGCTGGGGAGCGGTCGCAGGGCTGGGGAGCGGTCGCAGGGCTGGGGAGCGATCGCAGGGCTGGGGAGCGGTCGCAGGGCTGGGGAGCGGTCGCAGGGCTGGTGATGCTGCAGAAGCAGAATCTGATCTTTAAGAATCAGAAGTGTGACAATAATCGATGACTGAAAGACGCATCATCCGTCCTGAGTAATGAGTCACGCTGCAGGGGCAGAATTCCCTCATCACCAATACGCTCCTTACAGGAAGTGCAGAGGGGTTACATCATCAGATCAGACTCTGCACAGGACACGGAGAGCTAAACTCCTGACTCTGGAGCACTAAACAAAATAACTACAAACTTCCAGAATGAAGTCTAAGTGACGAGTCCCACTGAGCTACGTTAGCTTTCAGGAGGGAGGAGTTTGTTTCATTTAGTCGCGAGTTCATCGCAGGTTAAGAATCACAGAATTCCAGCAGAGTTCCAGAAAACTAGCCGACATTCAGCTACGACACTGCGAGAAGAAATTAATAAACCTCTGGATTTTACTTTCATATCACACACAGTCAAAACAAAACCCGAGATCATTACAAACAAACGAGAGTCACGATGAGGGAGAAAAAACAACAACAACAACAACATGTTGAGCTGCAGTGTCGGGTTAATTTACATGGGGGGGACTAATTTTTTTCACATTCCTAAAATTGGGCTAGACATAATAAACCAAGTTATTTCTGAACTGGAGTACGAACAAAAAGCTAAAAACACAGAGAGAGACAGAAAGAAAGAGAGATACACAGAGAGAGAATAGAGAAAGACAGAGATAGAGACAGAGAGACACACTAACAGACAGAAAAAGAGAGAAAGACACAGCAAGAGAGACACAAACACACAGAGATAAAAGTGAAATGACAAAAGAGAGACAGACAGCTCAACCAACAGAAAGTGACACCTACAGGAAGACAGCAAGAGAGAAAGACAGGCAAACAAAAAGGCAGGTTTAGACAGAGAGACAGAGTGAGTGAGTGGAGAGAGACAGTTTTTCCACTCACCCAGATCCACTGGAAAGGCCAGCAGCAGCAGGAAGAACAGTGAAAGCAGGCCATCTGTCTGTCTGTCTGTCTTTTATCTGCAGCTCTCTCTGACTTTCTCACTCAGTTCTATCTCTAGCTGAGCTGTGTTTCGGTTTATAGCAGCACTGCTGAGTGATCTAATCCTGACTCGCTCTGTACGAGAGAGAGAGAGAGAGAGAGAGAGAGAGAGAGAGAGAGAGAGAGAGAGAGAGATTGGGAGGAAGAAGCAAGACGAGACTTCCTCACACACCGACACAACAAACTCACACTCAGGTCAGAAACGGAAACAGCAGCTACAAAACTAAACCCACAAACACCTCCGTACACACTCTGTACAGCTTCAGCCAGCGCCGCGTCAACCAACACGACATGGAGGAAGAGAAAAGAAATAAAGAAACAGAGGTGAAGATCGGCATTGACACCTTGCAGCACAACGGACAAACATCTCCTGCTCTCTCTCTCTCTCTCTCTCTCACACACACACACACTTCTGCTGCAACTGGCTTGACCAAAATGAATTTCAGTGGGATGAGGAAATTTCGGAACTCACTGGAAAACCCGTCACCACTTGCGTAAAGTATACCCCCGCAGCCCCCGCCAGGCGGGGGGGCCGACCGCTGGGGGGGCCCGTCACCCGATGTGATTCAATGCACGAAAAAGTCCGATGAAACATGAAAATAATAAACACAACACAACAATGAAGCGTACCAGAGAAAAAAGTGGTGCTCAAAAGCGGCAAATCAAAAAGAAAAAATAAGAATTTACATTGTCGTTGCGGGCGGCACGGTGGTGTAGTGGTTAGCGCTGTCGCCTCACAGCAAGAAGGTCTGGGTTCGAGCCCCGGGGCCGGCGAGGGCCTTTCTGTGCGAAGTTTGCATGTTCTCCCCGTGTCCGCGTGGGTTTCCTCCGGGTGCTCCGGTTTCCCCCACAGTCCAAAGACATGCAGGTTAGGTTAACTGGTGACTCTAAATTGAGCGTAGGTGTGAATGTGAGTGTGAATGGTTGTCTGTGTCTATGTGTCAGCCCTGTGATGACCTGGCGACTTGTCCAGGGTGAACCCCGCCTTTCGCCCGTAGTCAGCTGGGATAGGCTCCAGCTTGCCTGCGACCCTGTAGAACAGGATAAAGCGGCTACAGATAATGAGATGAGATGAGATTGTCGTTGCGCAGGTGGGTCGCAGGTTTGAAGGCATGCGGGAAGTGGCGTGAATGTTTAGGTTTTTATGCCCTGAGGAACTCGTCTCGAAATCCGATGGTGAATTATATGCATCGGCAAGTACTCTGGCTGAGCAATACAATGATGACTTCTGCTGATTTCCCTGATCAGATTTAGAAGTGCATTACGACCCGCTTTAAAAGAAATTGAACATGGTGGGGTCTGAGACTTGGCGCACACTCTCTTTGTGAAACACAGTTCCGTATTGTCCAGTTTGCCTGACGTTGCCACAGCCATCAAATTGTTCTTGACTATACCCGTAACCACTGCAACCGCAGAGAGGTCATTTTCCAAATTGAAATTAATTAAAACATACTTGCGAAGCACTATGTCGCAAGATAGACTGCGGGGTCTAGCCATCCTTTCCATAGAGAACAGGCGCACTCGCAAGTTGGATTTAAATGGTGTGGTTAGGGATTTTGCTCATAGGTGCGCTAGAAGGAGTGCCCACATATACCGGTATGCACATCCAAAGTTGTAAATGCTCTGTTTGGTCAGAGGTGGAAAAAGTAGGCGTACAGAAAAATTCTAGGCTAATGAGTGAAAAAGTACCTGATTTAAAATGGCATTTGAATAAAAGTTACTTTTTATTATCTTTCTTCTCAATAATTCAATGTTTCTTTTTCTTGAATATTGTTCTCCATGACCACCAGCCAATACCATCATCCAACACATTGATCCAGGATAGGTTGGTTATGTAAAATAGTTAAAAAAAAACTGCACACAAGGTAGCGTCATTTTCTTTAATTTCCGCCAGATTGTTTTATTATTGTGCTGCATTTCATTTTTACTCAGTAGGCCTTTTCAGGCCTGGTTCCACTGTAATTGAATAAGATACCTAGGTCAAAATTTACTTGAGTAAAATTAAAATTACTCATTTTTATATTACTCATAAAACTTCTCATAACAGTAACGTGAGTAAATGTTAGTTGCTTGCACCCCTGTGTTTGACAGATTTATTCTTTATGCAAACTTTTACTTAAACTTATGATGTATTTTATTTAACCATACTCTGGCTTTTAAAACAGTTTCATTTTTATTTTCCTAAACCTTATTGAACCTTATGTAATTATCATTATTAATGTTACTGTTATCGTTACTGCTTACTGAGCTGTATGAACTGTGAGCTTTGTCACGTCATACACCATTTTTATTGTTGGATTTATCTGTAATAAATGGATAGCCTACTCTGCTGGTGTACTGAATATGAATGAATTAACAAAACATCTAGGCCTATGGGTTAGGCAGTCCTATACGTGTTTAAATGGGCCTGGGCTGTCAGGGGCTGAGCCCTGGCACTTTTTTCACACTTTTCAGCAATCAAAAGAGAGATATACAGAGAGAGAGGGAGAGGAGGCCGTAGCAGGGTGGCCTGGGGGGGGCCACACTTTTAGTAGCTGCAGGCAGGGCTCGAAATGAACTTTTTTTCTTTGTGTCCCCCAGTGGTCCCGAATTCTGTGTTGTATTGTCCCGAATGGAAGCAATAGTGTCCCCATTTTTTTCCTCTCTGAAATAACCAGTGGTTAATATTATCATATGAAGTTACTATTATATTTGTAACTATGCGATTTTGAACCCTTTATATCATTTTTACAATAAGTCACAAGACACAAGCGACACATGTCCTATACATCATCTACTTCAAAATTACAGTTATTGCATTTTCAGTTTATTAAACTTTGGCGATCTCACTGTATGAATAGATACCCGTTTATTTAAAGGGGCCAACTAGCTCATTCAGAAAATGTTTCAACTCCCTACATCTGCAGTACACTTTAGTTGAAAATAAGACCCCTTTTATGTTCATTTCATCGACTTATACCTTGAATATCTGTTGGCACTTATAAGGCCAACTTATAATTTTCACCATTACTGTTATCCATTTTTATGAACTTTCCGTTATCCATTTTTATGAACTTTCCGTTATCCATTTTATGAACTTTCGCTGCCGAAACGTGGGTGCAAATGTTAGCACCATCAGCATAGTGCAGGTCCGAGCCTAGTTGTGCTGCTGACTGACTAAACTTTCTGAACTAGAAAGACACCAAGAAAACTCACTTATTCTGTTGAACGGTATCTTCCGTCAATATGATCCACATCATTCCTGTTGTATTTTATAACGTGTCTAACAGTGTTCATTAAGTTCATTCAGTTGCTAGCGTTGCCTGCAGACCAGGCGATGACACTTTGGATCCTGAAGGTCCCGGAGACGTTATGTCTGGGCTTTCAGTTTCTTCCCCGCGGTCGGTCCGCTTCAACCACTTAAGCATTTTTGTTCTGGCAAGAGTCGGCGCAGCGTGTGCGGTAGCAATTCCATTCCAAGTCCATATAACACAGACTCCGGCCGAAGATTCTAGAACAGAATGCGCTGCTCTGTAGCCTACGGATGCAGGTGCATCGAAAGTGTAGCTACTATGTATTTTTCGCTGTTAACGTTTTAAAATTAAAATTGACAAATTAGGTGAATGTCTACGTATGTGTTACGGCTTTGTAAATAATATTAATGTAGAACTTTTTTTCTAGATCAGTTTTTTTCCATTGTCCCGGGATTGTCCCAGATATGATAATTTTGTGTCCCGATGACATTTTTAATGGTCCCCGGGACGTCGGGACACCGTTAGTTTCGAGCGCTGGCTGCAGGGGGGCCCCAAGTACTTGCGTTACGCCAGTGCCCGTCACTGTGTGGAGTGGAGACACATCTCACACGCCGCGCTGCTCTTATAAACCATCATTAAAGATGAGATGATTAAGCAATAAATCACAAGAATCACCTTTTGTAAAATCCTTCATAAAAAAGGATTCGTAAGAGAATATTGACACGTGTCGTTATCTTCCCTGAACATCATCATGTGTTGAGTTTAATGTTACAGTTCAAGTAGAGATGGCATCGACTCCATACCCATCAGACTGAGACCCAGCAAATGCAAAAAAAAAAAAAAAAAAAACCCACTACACCACATTTGGTAGTCGCTTGGTAGTTTTTAAATAAATAAAAACGCATGAGTATCGATTTCAGCGAATACTCAAGGTTTTGGTATCTGTATCAGAAAAGAATAAAATGGTGTCATTCAGGCTTTAATTTTATATTTTTTATATTAAATTTTAATTGAAGTTGAAGCCTTTGACCTGGAAACAAAATGTAGTTTATCAAGTAAACATGGTCAGTTTTTGTCCTGATGCAATAACCAGCTTCATCCAACAGATGGCAGCACATTCATATCTTTTCTCTCCCCCCCCCCCCCATAGAAACACAAGGAAGTATCACAAGAAGGTTTCAAAGTGATAACACCCCCCACCCTCCCCCTCTCTCACACACACACACACACACACACACACACACACACACACACACACATGCTTATCAATCACTGAACTGAGGGACAGAAATGTGGCCTAGAACCTGATAAACCTGTGTGTCAGGAACCAGGCAACCTCACTGTTATTCACAAACACCGGGTGCACCTGGTTAGCATCCAAATGCACTACGGATTGAGTTTGGAACAGAAACGTGTGGAATATCGGATCATACCGACTCCGTATCATCGACATTCTTCACAAATCACAGCTAAATCATGGACTTCCAATGAGTGGGGCGTACATATTTATGCAAAACATATCAAGTGAATAATTCTGGAATTAGTCAACATAGAGACACTCCTTAAACTCTCATCGAGCAACATTCCTGTTCCTCTCGCGCGCGCACACACCCCCGTGGGCCACAAAAACCAAACTCAGCTGATTTGAATTGACTGAAAACTCTATAAAAGGCAATAAATCGAATAACAACCGGATGGAAACGTACACCATTATTTCTTAGGATCCTGATACTCGAGCCCTTAGGTTAATTTTACAATCGCTTACAAACAAATACTGGAAGAAAAAAAAAAAAAAAAAAAAAAAGAGTAACTTAAACGTATCCTTACTGCTTTTAGATAGCCAGCAACTCAGTAAGATGTTTATGTCCTAGCGATTACAGCTAACTTGTTAGTATTAGCAAGCTACGCAGTTTGGTTGTCGGGGCGAGACTTGTGCGAGACTTCGAAACATGACGTGTCAGCCAGGTGGCTTTCGACAACGTTGGCAGATGTCCGTGACTTTGATTTCCGCTGTACATTTTACTTCCGTCCTACGATGTCTCGCACAGGTCTCAATGAATCTCGTTTACAGCCGCTGCTTTGACATATGGACCGATATTACAGAGCAGATTATACACACTCAGAACTTGCTATAGCAGCGACAAAATGGCGATCAAATGCATTCCTATATTTAATAAAATGAGATAAATAGAATTTTGATCATAAATTTGCCTTCAGTTCTCCCTTAACAAAACAAGGAATATTTTGTCGCAAAAATGCGTGTTGCACAAATATATATTCTCAGACAGCGAGGACGACATTTTCATACAAATGCACACCGTCTCGTATATCCTGTAATGCATGTACACATTACACAGCCTTACTTAAACAACCCCATTCACCACCGTCAGAGCAACACAAAGGGCAATTACATCACACGGAAAAATCTATACAGGCGCACATCTATTAGTGCAGAACATGTAAAGGTCCTGAGTTTGTTTGTGTGTTGGTATATAGAGTTACTAGTTTATTATAGATTACTTAAGTCTACGCAATACACCAGCAACTCAGTGTACATACATACAGGTGGGTGTTAATCTGCTCCGACTCATCCAGCTGTTGCTCTTGAAGTGAGCGCACGTCAAGGCTTGCCTACATGTGTTATCCTTGGTACTTGGTGTGTGTGCAACTCACTTGGCTTTGTCTTGTTTCTGCATGCGTGCTGCGGCTCCTGAGTCGAGCTAGTGGGCCGTCTACAGAAGTCTCTGCAGGTGCAGGTCTCTGGTGAACGCTTCTCGACCTCATTCGTGACTGCTCCTATACAAATCACACACACGAGAAATTATATTCATCTCACATGAAAAAGCTCCACATTAAAAAGAAACTCTGATGAAGTTTGATGTAATTTGCAACTTTAACCAATATCAAATCTTGTATAATACGGTATGTCCCAGCCCCCACTAGCTTATAAGAAATGAAGCAAAATACAGCTATGGAAAAAATTACAATCCGGCTTTCAGTGGTGGGCACCATTCCAAGAGATCTTAATTTTTTCCATAGTCGTATGAGGTCAGCTGGTGGTTGTTTTCACTGCTTGTGGTTAGCAGGACAACTGAAACATGCTGCCAAGAAAGGCCAACATAGAAAACTTTGTGTATACTTGTTGTCCTGAGCAGATACTGAACCAAGACTACACTTCTGTGATGTTTCATCATTATATAACATTGCTAGCCGCTGCTAATATGTGGATTTACAGCTAAACAGCTAGCAGCTGCACCATCGCAAATCCTTAAGTGCGGCTTTGATCATGTCCCACCTTAATATGCTTGCTATAAAATATTGGTTTTAACTGCAGAATGGAACAGTTTAGTATCAATATCTAAGCTCGCCAACTACCTAAATGTCATACTGTGCGAATGCTAACCAGGTAACTAGATAGCTGTGGTGAGATTAATGTTACCAATCCAACAGTCGCTACTGAACAATAACGAGGAACGTTCTCATATTAGGTCAGTTGGATAAACTTGGGTACTGTGTAATTTAAACTACTAGCCACCATTGCTAACAAGCTAGCTAACATCAAGTATGCTAAACTTAAGCTCTGGCCTTGATGACTTAGGGATGCCAGTTGCTCCCACTCAGACATGAGGTTATGCAAGTTTTGGCACTTACTCACCCAAGACCCTGTGCTCGTCTGGTGCATCTGGCTCGGTTCCTGAGATGCCGGTGCCCAGCTTGGGCTCCAGATTGGTTCAGGTGCCAGTACAGACAAGGTAGTCTGGTTTTCCCTCTGACCACCAGCAAAATGACCATCTGGGTTCAATATTCTCTCTGGGCTCAAAATCTGACCTGGGGAAGATGCAGTGCTGGGTGTAGGCATCTGGACAGGAGCCATTGGTGGTATGAGGCCAGGAGACTGAACTGGAGTCAAAGTTGGCGTCAGTAAAGGAGCTAAAGTCGGGCTCAAAATGGGTCCTGTAATTCTTTCTTCCTGTTGGAGTATTTGCTCCAGACTGGACGTTCTGGCACCAAAAGGCCTTCTGTGACTTTCTGTGGAAGACAGCCACAAAGGTTCATCCACAGTTACCTCCCTCTGTGATCCACTGAACATGTCAGATTGATGCTCCCCATGGGTCCAGTCTGGGATGACAGACTGTGATTGTATTTGGAATTGCGGTCTATCTATGGCAAATGCTTGAAACTCCGGTTGGTTCGGAACCTGGGGCTGAAGTGGTGGGGGAGGTCTTGCTTGTTCTGAGAGGGCAGATTGAAAAGGAGCCTGCAGCAGAGACTGAGGAGGTGCATCTCTTTGGAGGTTCTGCAACAAGGCTTGAGCATGAATTGGAGACATTGATTTGGCTCCACTGGTTGGAGTCATGGGTTTGGCTTTAACCAAGTCCAAACTTGAGAATGCAGTCATTCCGAAGGGATCCACAGAAACTCCAGGCTGCATCTGGTTCTTGAAGGAGTCAACATCCAAAATTGATGGCTTGTAAACTTCATCACAATTTGAAGACTGTTTCCATCTGGGTGTTGGGCTTTGATCGCTGCTCAGGCTTGTACCAAACTGATCCCCAAGAGAAACATTATCCAGATCCAGCACTTTGGGTCGCAGAGGAGATTCTGGCGTTCTCCTTCCTTGGTCAGCCTCTCTCTGTCCTCCTTCCACTCTTTCCTGCCTCTTGGTGGCTTGTTTCTCCTTGTTGCTCTCTTTCTGAAGTTGGAACTCAAGAAGCTGACGTCTCTCCAATTCCTCAATCTTCTTGAGCTCATCAATCTCTCTCCGTTTCTCCCTTTCCTGTGCCTCTGACTGCACCCATCTCTTCATCTCTTCTTTCTGTCTTTCCTGTTCTTTTTGCCTCTCAAGCTCTCTCTGTCTTTCAAACTCCCTTTGATTTTGTCTTTCAATTTCAAGCAACTCCAACTGTCTTTTCCTTTCCTCCTGCTGTTTCTCATACTCCCTCAGCTTCATCCTTTCCTCCTCTCGCAATCGCTCCTTCTCTCTCTCCAATTCTTTATATCGTTGTCGCTCAACCTCCCTTTGTTGCTCAAGTTCTCTCTCGGCTGCCCTTCTCCTCTCATACTCAATCTGGTTTTGACGTTCCTTTTCTAATTGTTTCTGTCTTTCAATTTCCTTTAGCCTCTCCAATTCTCTTTGTCTTTCCAACTCCCTCTGCCTCTCTCTCTCCTTCTCCAACTCCCTCTGCCTCTCTCTCTCCTTCTCCAACTCCCTCTGCCTCTCTCTCTCCTTCTCCAACTGCCTCTGCCTCTCTCTCTCCTTCTCCAACTCCCTCTGCCTCTCTCTCTCCTTCTCCAACTCCCTCTGCCTCTCTCTCTCCTTCTCCAACTCCCTCTGCCTCTCTCTCTCCTTCTCCAACTCCCTCTGCCTCTCTCTCTCCTTCTCCAACTCCCTCTGCCTCTCTCTCTCCTTCTCCAACTCCCTCTGCCTCTCTCTCTCCTTCTCCAACTCCCTCTGCCTCTCTCTTTCCTTCTCCAACTCCCTCTGCCTCTCTCTTTCCTTCTCCAACTCCCTCTGCCTCTCTCTTTCCTTCTCCAACTCCCTCTGCCTCTCTCTTTCCTTCTCCAACTCCCTCTGCCTCTCTCTTTCCTTCTCCAACTCCCTCTGCCTCTCCAGCTCCTTCATCTTTTCATACTCTGCTAGTTTCTGTCTCTCCAACTCCATCGCTCTCTGATACTCCTCTTTTTCTTGTCCTCTGTGCCATGGTGTCGCCTCTCTACCCTCAGCAATTTGCAGTCCTTCTGGTGAACTTTTCCTAAAGGCAGGTTCAGAGGGGGGGTTCCTTCTTATTGATGGCACTCGATTCCGAAAATCCCTTCGCCCCACTTTCACAGAGAAGTCCTCAAATTCCATCTCTGGCTTAAGTCTGTCTTCAAATATTCCTCTTGTCTCACTCCTGAACATCCCTTCCTCATCTATTCCTGCTCTCTGGCGTACAATCTCGTTCGCTTGACCTGTAAGAGCAAAATAAGTTGTTCTTGGTCTTAACATTTGCTGATCCTCAGTTTCTGGTACCTTCGGCTGTCCGAGTGCTGCAACATTTCCTCCTTCCATCTCTGCCTCATTTTCTTGCTCGTCTTCTTCGATGCTTGCTTTCGCCGCCTTGTGGATCTCCATTTGTCTCTGGATCTCTTCCTCCATATTCCTCACCATCTCCCTTTGCTTTTCCATTTCCAATTCCTTTTCCCCATCAATGTGTGTCTCGTCCCATTTTGGCAGCGCTCCCACTCGGAGGTAACGTGTATTACTCTTCTCCATCGCAGAACCAGTTGATTGTCTGTCTTTGTCTCTGAACAAGTTACTGGACCCCACTGTAAAGCTGTTCTCTTCATTTCCTGGAATTCCATCATTCAAAGAAGGTTGCTGCAGCCCCTCCCCTCCATCGGATCTTCGAAGAGTTAGAGCCTTTTCTTCCAGATGGGCAGCTGGAATGTTTTCACTAATTGCACGACTTTCTTCAACTGCAGTCACCATGTCAAAAACATGATCTATGCGCTTTGGACTGGAAGGAGACATCAAATTCTGGTAAGTAGCCCTAACCAGAGACTGGTCATCTTCATCGTCCAGACAACTGAACAAACTGCTTCCTTTAGTCCGAAGAGAAAGGCTGCGTCTGGGTCTCGTCAAGCTGGAGTTAGCATCCTCCATCATCTGGACGCTGTGTTTCTCTACCCCACTCTCAAAAAGCGATGCTCTGACAGTCTGAACACTGCTGGTCACATTAGTAGGCAAGTCCTGGTCTTCCTGTGGCTTTGTGTGCCCAGGTGAAGGGAGGTCCTTGGACTGGAAGAAAAACAGGCATTTTCAGAGTCATATCAGTTAAAGATAATACAGAGTAACTGATACACGAGTGATAACAGCTGCTGATGCTTCTTTGGCTTGCTCTCCTCGCCTGTTATGAGCAAGAATCTCAAGCTGAACTCTAAAATTATCATCAGAACAAAAGTAATGGTAGCAGACTTCACATAATTACAGGCTTCTCCAGCACAGGTGGTGAGAGCTCGTTCTCAAGTATTCTCTCTCCAGGTAGACAGCACAGAGGTTGGTAAGAGCAGAGAATAAAAAGTGAATAAAAAGTATACTAAATGTTGAGAAAATATGGGAAAGTAGTTCAGATTTTAAAAAATAAAAAATAAATAATAAAGTGAGCCATGATTAAAAAAAACTGAACAAAAATGGGCTTGCTAAAGGCTTCATAATGCAGACAGAATTCAGTACGTCTTGCTAGAAGGCTGTAAATTACACTGAAAACTCCTTGTGCTTCGAGTTACTTCTACCAAAATTTTTAAAAGGTGCTCATTGAAATGCCAAAACGCTGAAACAACAAAGTCTAATCTGCAAGTTCTGACGTCCAGGTTATTCCATTGTGGCCTTCTGCGTCGTCTTCAATGCAAAAGTCAAGTTCTAAATAACCTGAACTACAGGACCGACCTCAAACATCCATGAGTTCAAGGGTCAAACCAGCATGTCCTTTTATTAAAGCTGTCCTGCCTTTCAGATTTTTCAAGTGCAGGTCATAAAAAGAATTTTCCCCAACACCCAATTATTTTTGTTTAGTGACTGAAAGCTACTGAATTCGAATCACAGACTTCCAATTTTATTATTATTTTTTAAATAGAACAATTAAATGACTATCTCCACATGGCCCTAAATTCGCCGCTATTTTTTCCTGCTTCACCATGAACCAATACAAGATACTACAGTACATCATGCATCACATCACGTGGTGGGCTTTCCCCGTTCACGCAAGGCATTGTGGGATACAAATTTGAAACAGGAGAGAAAAATGGAGGACGTGAGTGTGCGAATGAAACGTGAAAGAGCGACTACAGTAACGGAAAGAAAGCAAGAAGAAAAGACGTTATGTTCTATACGAAGGAAAGGAAACGCAGGACCAAACTAATAAATATGGGCGCTCAGCGAGCACCTCGGTGTGATCAGCTGTTCGTTTAGTGACAGAATGATGGAACTGTCAGTGCACGCTCAAAGGGAAACCTGTAGATGGCAGTAATGCAACACTGTGGATGCCAGCTGCCGTAAAACCCAAAAGAAGGTAAACCTGCGCATGCGCACACGGACTTCCTCTGTCTGCTTGACTGCGCCAAGCGAGCGATTTCATGCACATTTGCTTTAATCCCCTCAAATTAAATAACTGCCCAGCCACAGAATGGCCTGATATTTTGTGAGATATTACAGAAATAAACAGATATCACAATCACCACATTTCAGACGGAACTAAATTTCACCGAGTTTATGAAATTGAAAGGCCGTCTCGCTTTAAAAAGTGACGCACTGCACAAGAACTATGGAAAAGAGCATTCAAATGAGATAAAGAGGCGTTCATTATATGAATATTAATATAAAGTGGATCAAAGACTGAACAAAAATAATTTGATTGGGTGTGTGTACACTTGGTTACCGCTCCTAAAGCTGCTCTATCAAAGCCTCCATGGCGTCTCTCTCAGGTTAACCTTTCCCACCCTTTTTTGGGTCAGTCTTCTCCAGAATATGACTCAGCTCAGCTCTGGTTACACACCTGCCACCGTGCACCACACCTCTGTGACATCAATGCTGCCTTTTTCAAATTAGTCCAACCCGTTTGGATTTCTTTTTGTTTCCCAGCTCGCTCCTTTCACCCTCACGGACTGCTTTTTTTTCCCCTCCTTGAAACCCAAGGTCCGGCCAAAAGTGAGGTCAGTTATGGCTCGCCTTTTCAGGTCAAGACTCGATTGTATTGTGAGTAGTTTCTGGGAAAATTTTTCTGCAACTATAAATAGAAAAGTAAAACCAAGATTTAAAATGGATGACTGAGGAGATGGTGAAGAGATTACAACAGAAAAATCTGTCTAGCAGGGGAAAATAACTTCAGTAAGAATAAACAACAAAAAAAAAACCCCAGAGTGTGAGAGAGAGAGCGAGTGCGCGAACGAGGGAAATAACATGGAAATTATAAAGGTCACGAAGATGCAAAACACAGTCTTGCTCCACGTAGAAACAAGATTAAACACTCAGAAGAAAAGGAACGGGTTAAACAAGCCTCCGGACTGCTAACGTTTACAAAGTTTACAGTCACCTATATTGATGAGAACCTCATGTAGACGATACACACATTGCTCTCTACTGTAACAAAAAAATCCGATTATAAAACTCACTGAAATAACCCAGTCATTCACAATCAAATTTTAATACAACTATTATTTTAAACCCCAACACCAACCAACCCACCCACCTGCGGGACAGACTCCCCCCCCCCCCGATTCGCTTTCCTGTTCAAAATTTCCAGTATAAAGAATTTATCAGTAAAGACAACTTTCAGAGATTTAACCTTAAAAAGTTAATAAAAATTGTTCTACATTCTGCAACGGTGACCATCTTAAAATATTGAAATGAAAATGTATCAGAGAAAAGGATTACTTATTTTTTTTTTTATGCCTCCGCCACCGTAAGGCGCAGGACGCATTATGTTTTCAGGTTGTCCGTCTGTCTGTCCGTCCCGAAACCTTGTGAACGCGATATCTCAAAGGCTAATGAAAGGAATTTCACCAAACTTTCACCATTTGTGCGCTTTGGGACAAACATGAACTGATTAGATTTTGAGATCAAAAGGTCTAAAGTCAAGGTCGCTGTGAGGTCAAATGTCTGTCCGAAAGCCTTGTGAACACAATATCTCCAAGGCAGATGAAAGGAATTTCACCAGGTCAAGATTACTGTGAGGTCAAACGTCCATCCCCTAATCACAACTTAATAAGGCGTGTAGTCTACCGGGCGGAGGCGTCCTCATCGACACCGCTGGCGTCGCGTTCTATCTAGTTTTTAATTCTATCCATATTCACTGGATATGAGCAATCACGCGCTCTGATTGGCTACTCTACTACAAGGATATCAGCTCATATACCGTGAGTAGAGAAAAACAAAATGGTGGCACATGTTGCTGAACCAACCCAGGACGCAATAAAAACTCCTTGGAAAAAAAAAAATACAAGAAAAAGAATAAATGGAATAAAAGTATTTGATGGTAAGAATGCATCTTTTTTTACTTTTCAAAAATTATCGCATTTTTCAAAAGTTGCTCCTGTCATTTCGCCGGTTCGTTTACATTCCAAGCGGAAATTATTTTGTCAGACGTTTTGTATAAAGTTTTTATTTATTGAATTTGCAAAAAAAAAAAATTTACAATGCTCCGTTTCTCAAAATCCAGTGAATGTGGAGAGAATAAAACAGTTATTCCACTCAATCTCGTCGAACACGGATTATAGCCAGCGATCAGCTCACGTACGACTCGATTTCATGGAATAACTGTTCATTATTCCACTTGATCGAAAGATTCAACCTTGATCATTTTTTTTTTCGTTTCCGTTTCCGGTTGAGAGTACGTCGTGCGCGTTCTGGCTGCCGCTTCTCACCAGAGCTTTTATTTTATTTCTTTTTCTATTTTCATTTTTTTATTTATTTTTTTCTGTGTGTTTGTGTAGTTTGATGTTTGAGTGTTTTGTCCGCCGGTTGTGGTCTAGCTCCGGACCCAGTTTTGGGCGTCGGTTCCCTCCAGGCCTTGGTTCGCTGTGGGTGATGCCTGCGCTCCCAGCTATGGACTGCAGTGAGCTCGTTGCTCATTTTACATCGTGGTTGTCCAGCGCTCTGCGCTTTAACGCTTGGTGTGATGTTCCGAGCGATGTTGCTCGGTGGTGTCGCGGCGGCTGTGCAGGCGGTTTGGGACACACCGGCGCTCTGCGTGGTGGAGCTTCTCTGCTCGCTTTGTGGATTCATGGCGTGGTGTTCGAGCGATGTTGTTGACGGCGTCACAGCGGTGGTGCTGGAGATGTGGGACTCGTTTTCGTGCGCCTTTTGGTGGGACTGTGGCTGCTACACCACGGGAATTACATCCTGACCCCTACTCGGTGGACTTTTTACTTATTTTTATTTATTTATTTATTTATTATTTTTTCTTTGTATATAATTGTAAAGCGTCCTTGGGTTTCTTGAAAGGCGCTATATAAATTTAACTTATAATAATAATAATAATAATAATCAGAACTGAAACAATTTTTTTCCCCCAGGATGTTGTACATTTAAAGAAGTCTGTATTCCTTCAAATGTAGAATTATTCTTAATATAATATTTTAGTATAAATACGGAAGTGATTATAGAAGAATCGTGCATTCTGATTGGTTGAGAGATTCAGACTGTTTCTCGATAATCACCTCGAGCGACTCGGTAAAATGGCGTCCGATCGCTTCGTCACCGTAAGTAAGGAAGAATTACAGATGAAAGAAAACGCCGTTCTTAAAAGCACTAAAGATGCTCCGAAGTTTGGTCTAAAATTATTCAAAGGGAAGGTGGGGCTGGGATTTATTTTATCAAATTTCAAAACAAAGTATTTTATGCGACTCGGAGTTGATCAGTGACGCGAGTCTGCGCCGCAAAGGTATTACATTTACATGAAGGTTTTGAAGATTGAAAAATTATTTTAATACGATTTAAATTCAATCAAATAAATAAATGACTTGTATTTATCCTAAAACAGTTATCCATCTCAGGTTCCGTGAATATCGGTGAATAAGAACCTCAACCTCAAATCCGTCTCCGTTATTATTCACGTCACCTTCAGAGAATAATTGCTAAATAACACTGATTTCACTATAAATTCTCGCAATTTTATACATTTCATAAATATATGTTGTTGTTTTTTTTTAAATTACAAACTTTCTGGAAGCAGCTGATTTGATTGTGCTGGATGTTTAAAATTGTAAAATTTCATTAAAATTAAATAAATATATAATCCTTTTCAGTCTTTAATTTGTTTACCGTAACAAAACAGTTTCCTGGCTTTTTTTTTTAAGCAAACCTAAATATCATGATGGACATTGTGCATCTGAGAAATGACTTTTTATTAACTCGCATCACTCGGATTAATTAGATTAATATCATGATATCATTTATCACAATATTGATATGACATCATCATACGGCCCAGCACTGTATCCGTTTTAAGGTAACGAGCACACGACAAAGCTAACGATAATACACCACGGACTTTTTATTTACAGAGAGGAGATCATACAGTTACAGCTTCGAGGTCTGGTTTCTCGCTCTGCGTTTTCTGACCTGCTGAGAGTAAGACGTGAGCGCAGCGTTATCGTTCACACTGACCTTCACGCCGTACGAGTCGTCGAGTCACTTATCTGTACAGCGCGGGTTTGATAAGGGGGATGTTAAAGCGGAGGTCGGGCTGTCGCTGCCAAGCGTTTCTGTAATCTGTATTTGTTCCTTCACGGGACGTTTTTATCTCAAATGGAACACATCAAAAACAATCTGCACAATTTCCTGTTTACACTAAATATAGCCAATCAGCTGAGACAGGTTTAGCTTTGTACCGAGGCTACGAAGCTAACGTGGCTAACAAACAATAGCATCCAGTTTAGCATTCTGAACTTGTTACACTCGCCTCAAACCCATTTGATTTACAGATTTTATATTTCCAATGTAGAATTATTCAGACATTTGATAGAATTCTGATGTTAATACACCAAATAATGGTGATACATTTTCACAAAAAGTTTGCTTAAAATTAAAATAAAGCATCCTTTAGAGTAAAATTCAGACATCAAGCATTTCTCGACTGAATTTGACACCAAAAGCGAAAAACAACTTGGCTTTTTTTTTTTATTTTGTCTCTCCAAAACTCTGTCCGTAACTTCTATAAACTAGGATTAGATTTTTGGTGTCAGTGCTGATGGTGTAAGTTCTCTCACCTTTTTGCCGAGTTCCTCGAGTCCCTCCTGGACGCTTTTCGGCTCACTGGAGCTCGTGCTCTCTGCATCGGACACAAACCTGCGAGCAAATCAACACTAAACCTCAGCTCACGTTCTGATAGGTCCTACATGTAAAAGTAAACAATAAACAAGCGTCTGAGCTCCAGAAAAACAATCACGCAAGGTTTTCTGTGGCATCATGTCACTTACACCACAGTGCTGCTGAATTCTGGACCGTGATTGGTCAGAAGGTGTGGATTAATTCTCTAGAAGAGCAGCTCTGGTAGTGGTGCATTAATGCACTCGTTCGGATACCTTACCGCTTCTGGAGCTAACTTGAAAAACATTAACTGGGACTATAAATGGAGAAGAACTATGAGGTGATGTTCTACAACATGAAATGCAACTATAGATGGATCATCCGTCAGAACATCGTGGACGTTCCTCAAGCTGTTAATCCCAAAAACGCTCGCTAAGATGCCACCAGAACATAACCTGCCTACATAAACACCACCGGACTTTTCTTCCTACTGTACTGTATATCCAAGTCAGAGAAATCCCTTACCGTTTTGTTATATCTGTTGGAAAAGGGCGGGGCTTAAACTGTGGCTTAAACTGCAGCTTCTGGGGTGGAGTCGGTGCAGTGGAGAAATCCTCGGTCAGCTCTTTGATTCGCTGTTTCACCCCGACGACTCCATCAGTGTCTGCGATCGGCGGCACTGAAGAACGAGGCTCGGCACCTCGCGGGACAGGAAGCGAAAACGTGGAAGAGGACGAGTCCATGAGAAGACTAATCCTCCTCTTTATACCACTTCCTGCTCTATCCAAATGCTTTCCATCCTGCCCTTCGGCATCCTTCTTCCAAAAGCCTCTCTCTCCATCCACGTGGTCTTTCTCTCTCCTCCAGTCGCCCTCTTCCAGGGCAGGTGTCTCCGGAGTGTTCTCCTTGCTCTCGCCTGCTGTAGATTGCCTTTGTGTGATGGACTCGAATTTGGCAGTGAGATCAGTCGAAAGGGGTCGCCTGTCCATCCGCTGCGGAGAGGAAGTGGAAGATGGAGTGGGGTCTGGCAAGAAAATGGCCGACACTGCTCTTGGCCTGGAGCTTCTTTTTTCCTGAGGGCGACGAACAACCTCATCAGCCTCTTTACCCACGTCCTCTTCTAAACCAACATGACTGAGGAAGCCCATGGATTTTGCCCGAGTGATGGAACCACCAGTTTTGGATCGAGAAGACCAGTCTGTAGGCTTGGACTGAGATGCTGAAGGACCCAAACTTGTTCTTCGTATCACTCCTGCTGTCTCAGTCGGCTTGAGTTTACCAGGATCATTCGAGGGAGAAGAAAGTTCTGGTTTAAACGCTGGAGCCTCTGGTTTGCTGCCAAGCCCAAGAGTTGGTTTAGTTCTTGACTGAAGGGCTGGAGATGTTGGCTTGGGTTTGTTTGGTAGCTCTGGTTTGGACAATGACTCCGGTTTGGGCTTGGGCTGAGGTTTGGGAGCAAGAATGGGTCGTATCTTGGTACTTGTCTGTACAGCAAAAGGTTTTGGGGTGAGTCTTGGTTTGGGGCCTGGGATTGGTTTTTTGGGCCCTGAACTGATGATGGACGAGTCCTCCATGAGGGTTTTATTACTCGAGTCGGTCAGAGGACTCAAATGCAGACGGCCGCTCACCACTCCAGGCTCGAGCTCCACCTGGGCCGCCATCACTGCACCTGAGAGACAAGAGGAACAGGTCAGTTTTCAGATGGAACTCAGTTCCAAGGGATCTTGACCCAACTTGAGCCGAGTGCCCGTTCATGCCAATTTACTCTTGTATTCTGTACTTACAGTCTTCCTCCTACAGCCCCGTCAACCGGAGGAAACTTGTTCTTTGCATTTTTACCAAATTTAATTACAATTTGTTCATTGAGACTAGCACATGCTTCCTCCGAGACATCACATCTTCTCAACCTGCTGCTCACGCTGTGCTACAGGACAGAGCAACACTCAGGGGAAGCATCGTCTTCACTCTTCCACACACACAAACTCAAGATTCATCAATCTCACTGTGACTGACAGGTGAGAACGAGGATGCCCCTCCCACCCAGACAGAACCACTAGCTTTGCGCTCTTGGCTCCCGGTCACAGACGACTCCATCATGGTCAGGATTCAAACCTGTGATCTCACAACAACAGAACTTTTTCTAAGTCTTGGTTGGATCTGGATTACATCAAGCTGCTCTGTAGCTGCGACACTTCAATCATCAGTAAAGAATCGTTTATTTACACCAGGTTTTCACCATCATCACATTATACATCATCAGTCAGTAAGAGTACACTTACTTTGTGAAGAATAACATCAGAGACGTATAATTTGACACATCTGTATAAATCTTGGCACTAAAAACAGTGAACTTGGCCAAGTGCGCAAGAACGATTTACGACACCCAAATAAAATTGTGCAATTATTATATAAGAAGAGGCGTGTCTGAACAGTGCGAGGGGAAAAATACACCTCTCTCTCTCTCTCTCTGGACTTTGGCTTTACAGATACACAAGTACCACAGAATTGTTTTACTGGCATGCCATTAATCAGAACGTGTGTGTGTGTGTGTGTGTGTGTGTGTGTGTGTGTGTGAGAGAGAGACACTGCTTTTAATCATGATGACTGATCATGTTCTGGTGAAATCAGGAGTTCAGTTGGAGAACAGCTAATGAGGTTACACCAGTGATCCATTAAATGCTACACATGGTTGCTAAACAGACCATAAAAATCTCTCACACACGAGATGCGCTCCACATGTCAATCTGGAAGTCTCATAGTAGTCTCATGTGCACTCGATACTCTCAGATTTACTACACCAGCATTCCCCTTCTCTCTCTCTCTCTCTCTCTCTCTCACTATGAACTAGCCCATGCAATTAGCTAACCGTGCCTCGCCTGCAGTTTCTCAATTCAATAATAATAATAATAATAATAATAATACTCACCTGCCTGGCTGTCAACTGTCTGCAGTGGAGCCCTGGTTTCTGTGGCAACCGCTGGATGATGTCATATCACAGAGGAGGGGGCGGAGTCAGGCTATGATGAAAGAAAGAGAGGAGGAGATGGAGAGGGAGGTCAGACAGTGTCACTGTTGCACAGCTATGGCTCCAGAGCTCAAATAGCCTCCACACACACACACACTTGTTGACTGTAGGGTTAAGTACTAATCACGACCAACTGGACAGATTCTCCACCTGGATCATATCACAGATGCTGCTGAACACAAACACAGGCTTGTGACGTCTAAACACACACAGAAACAAAACACACACACACACACACACACACACACACACAGACTCGTGCAAACATGCAAATGCAAAAGACACACAACCGGCCCTTCAGCGGCGAGGCTGACCTACATGTACAGATTACCACCCAGTCCGAAACACTCGATACGAGCGCCTCGGTGAAACTGAAGCCCCGAATGAACGACAGAAAGAGAAGAAAAAGCTTCGAGGAGCAGAAAGAGCTGGCCAGGGTGCGCTGGAGGAACTCTGTGTTCGACAGGAAACGCCTTGCACAGCTGGAATGTTAAACACGCAGTGCAAGATCCAGCAGGCAACACACACACACACACACACACACACACACACACACACACACTTATCTTCTATAAACATGTAATGTTACATTTGTGTAAACTTAAACACCGTACATGTCGCCTACATATACTGCTGAGAGTCAGTTACAGGACACAAACTCACTGCGGATAAATCAGAAAAACAACAAACGATTAACTTCCACACTGAGATTAAATTGGCTGAACAGGTTTGTCAGTTGGTGTCCGTGTTCTCTTCAGTACAACGGAGCTTCTTTTCTATCAGTGTTTGATTTGCAGTCGCCATTTCAAGTTAAAAATTGTGGAATAATGGATGAGTCACACAAGATAAGACTGAAGACTTTGTTCTGAAAGACAATAAACACCAAAAGCTTTCTGAGGTTTGTTTTGGTTCTTAGACACAAATCAAAGTAACCAAGCAGGAACGTCACAAAGTAACCGAACAGGAACGTCACAAAGTAACCGAACAGGAACGTCACAAAGTAACCGAACAGGAAGGTCACAAAGTTACTGAGGAGGTTAGTCACAAGGTAACCACGCAGACGTGAATGTCACAAAGTAAACAAGTTAAAAAGTAACTCCGGAGGTTAGTCACAAAGTCACCACGCAATCACAAAGTAAAAGTTAACAAGCCAAAAAGTAACCAAGCAGAAACGTCACAAAGTAAACAAGTTAAACGTTCCTCAGTAGGTTAGTCACAAAGTACCAAAGTATGTGTTCCGGGTCAGAACTGGAGATCAGGTGGAATTTTTCAACCTCAGAATTTTTAACCGACTTCATTACAGAGACTTACTCTATCGAGCGTTAGGTTCCGGGTTCGGATTTGGGAAGACTTTATATTACAAACTACTTGACGTAATAGACTGGACTTATTAATAACTCAAAATATACATCACTCCTCCCATCGCAGTCGTCACTGGTCCAGTGGTTCAGGTGTTGGGTTAAGAATCAGAAGAGTCCAAGTTCCCGGTTAAGTATGAAAAGATATTTTTTTAAAAATGCTAATTAGGTTGATAGGAACCAGTAGACAGACAAGAGGAAATACCCAGTAGGTGGGGAGAGAGAGAGAGAGAGAGAGAGAGAGAGAGAGAGAGAGAATCCAAAATTTTACCTCGGTTGGAAATTATGAACTAGGTTAAAACATTTTAACCCAGATCTTTAAAAATCACCTAGGTTGAAATTTTTTGACCTGTAACAAATTTAAAAAGTAACCAAGTAGATCAACCACAAAGTAACCACAGACAGGAAGGCTACGTTCACACTGCAGGCTGAAGTGACTCAAATCCGATCTTTTCGCCCATATGTGACCTGTATCCGATCTTTTATTGACAATATGAACGACACAGATCCGATTTTTTCAAATCCGACCCAGGCCGTTTGGATATGTGGTGCTAATTCCGATTCCTATCCGCTCTTTTCATATGCGACTTCAGTCTGAACCGCCAGGTCGCATTCATCCGACTTACACGTCATCAACAAGCCACAAACGTCACTATTCTGCGCTGAAGTAGGCGGCGGGTCTCTCAAAAAAGTTACAACAACATGGCGCATAATCACGGGCGCAGATAGAGGGTGGGACGAGTCATATTTAAATTCACCTCGTTCGGTCCCCCCCACTTATAGGGAGGAAAAAACGTCTATGCTGTCTTTCTTTGCATAAGGCAAACCTCACGGAAAAATCAAAAGACTAATTACCATTCGGTTTATTGAGGTGCACGGCAGACATAGTTGCAACAACTCACATAAAACAAAACAAAGACTGATATTCGGTTGGTTGAGCTGCGCAGACTGCACAGGTTGCGAGCTCGAGCTTGGTTGCTATGGTTACTAACAACAAGTTTGACAGGCATATTGGGGTTGGTTTGCTGGCAGCTTTGTACCCCCCCCAGTTTTTTGTCCCCCCCAGTTCAAAAAACGTATCTGCGCCCCTGCGCATGACATCAATGCGAGGGACGCTTCGGGCTGTGAAGGTTCTGAATCTTCTCAATGGAAGGACGCAGAGGTTAGGGAGCTGATTTCCATTTGGGGGGATGCAGCTATTCAAGCTAGATTGGATGGGTCATACCGCAACCGGGCGGTTTTACTTCCGTAAACACTGGCCATGCTCACTGCGTGTGACGTCGTCGTATCCTGCAATGCGCATGCGGAACACTTTTAGGTCGCTTTTCGTTCATACTGAGGATCACATACAAGTCGCATATATTTGTTAATGTGAACGACCTCACAAAAAAATCGGATTTCACAAAAAAATCGGAATTGAGCATTAAGCCTTGCAGTGTGAACGTAGCGGAAAAGGAAACTCTCATACCCCTTTTCCACCAAATCAGTTCCAGGGCTGGTTCGGAGCCAGTGCTGGTGCTGGTTCACAACTCGTTCAACTTGCGAGCCAGCTGAGAACCAGTTTGCTTTTCCATAGCTCGCAGTGCTAAGCGGAGCCACGTCATTACATCGCTGTATACATCAGTTACGTCGCTGTATACGTCAGTTACGGTGCTACGTTTACATAAACCTTGGCGCGAACATCAAAGCAAAAACAACACAGAAGAAGCAGCAGCAACAACAACAATAATAATGAATGACTTCGCATTTGTACAGCTGCGGCTTTTCGTCGCTTAAAAATGGCGATCTTTCGCGGTCTTGCTATTGTTGTTGGTCTTAACAACCCCCCCCCCCCCCCCCGCTGACGTAAGCGGTTCTTTCCTCTGGCCCAGCAGAGAGTCGGTGCTAGCCTGGAACCGGTTTTTCTGGCCCCAGAGCCAGTTCTTTGTCAGTGGAAACAGAAAACCCGGTTCCAAACTAAGCACTGGCCCCGAACCAGCCCTGGAACTGCTTTGGTAAAAAAAGGGGCATCAGTAACAAAGTCCATCCATCCATCCATTATCTGTAACTGCTCATCCTGTACAGGGTCATGGGCGAGCAGGAGCCTATCCCAGCTGACTACGGGTGAAAGGCGGGGTACACCCTGGACAAGTCGCCAGGTCATCACAGGGCTGACACATAGACACAGACAACCATTCACACTCACATTCACACCTACGCTCAATTTAGAGTCACCAGTTAACCTAACCTGCATGTCTTTGGACTGTGGGGGAAACCGGAGCACCCGGAGGAAACCCACGCGGACACGGGGAGAACATGCAAACTCCACACAGAAAGGCCCTCGCCGGCCACGGGGCTCGAACCCGGACCTTCTTGCTGTGAGGCGACAGCGCTAACCACTACACCACCGTGCTGCCCACAAAGTAAACAAGTTAAACAGTAGCTTGGTAAATTAATCACAAAGTAACAAAGCAGGCACAAAAAACAAAATTACAAAATAAACAGACAGACGAGTCAAAAAGTAAAGAATTATTCAAGTTACAAAGTACTAAAGCCATGGAGGGCAGGAAGCCATGGCCTAATGGTTAGAGAAGCAGCTCTGGAACCAAAAGGTTACTGGTTTGATTCCCTGGACTGGTAGGAATGGCTGAAGTGCCCTTGAGCAAGGCACCTGCCCCCCTCCTGCTCTGGCTGTGATGTACGTCACTCTGGATAAGCGCATCTGCTAAACGACATTAATGTAACGTACTGAAGCAGCAGGTCACAAAGTAAACGAATACGCAAGTGAAAGTCACAGAGTAGACGGGCTACAAACCAACACAGCAACCAGGCCAGTTACACCGTAACCAAGCAGACAGGTGACGTCTCAGAAGGTACTTTTGGACCAAGCAGTTCTCGGGGCTCAGTGAGAGAAATGACCCACTGGGGAACTCCGCCGAGATCTACACGCCATTAATGGCTTTGTTCCATTTCCATTTGCACTGCTGGCGTGGCGCAAGCTGCTCAATGGTTGCTATAGTGACGTCAATTCTGCAAGAAAACAAGTACAACGAGCCTGAACTTCACCATCAGTCCATTTGTCTGTTTATTCCCCATTTTTTAAACACCAATGCTCAGAGCCGGTGTTTACATGCTAACATCTTACACAGATCATCTTAACACTGGTGGTTGCCAGTGCTACACTGGCTCATGTGTTCAACCAGGCAACGGACCTTACACCTGGACCAATCACATCACTCATGGTTCCTCTGGTCCCGGGAGAGAACCTACGCTAAAACAGGAGCTCAAAAAAGTCCCTCAAAACAGCGTTCTAAGAACCATGAGAAAGTTCCACAAAGCACCTTGAGTCCCTCATTAAGTCAGTCACAGTAACCAAGCAGGCAGACAAGATGCAAAGTGACTACGGAGGCAAGTTACAGCGCAACCTAGTCGTGGAGTCACCGTAAACGAGGCAGCAAGTAACGAGGAACCACAAGAACGAGGATCTGCTGGTTTAACTTTTCGCTCTCGTTTCTAATAATGCCTTTGAACAGCTGCCAAATCATAACGTGAACTTTACTCAGACGATAAATCCAACTGTAATTCTCTGTAAATGTGTTACACACTTATCTGTGAACACACAGCCTGCTGGAGAGGCGCCAGCGGCAGTCAGGCGAGGGTTAACAGAAATCTGAGCAGCTTCACTTTAAAACACCTGAAACGTTGTGTCAACTTCAGCTGCTCACAAAAGGTTTAAAGTCATCCATCAGCTGCTTGGGCTGCGACTCCGTTACGACTCGACAACAACAAAAATCCACCCCACAGCACATTGTGGGTTTCTCTCATGAGCAGCAGATGGATGTTTGTTCTGCACCAGTCTACAACTTGCATTAATCAAGTGTGCTGAGAAACGTGGAACACATTCCATACTTTAGGAGCTCTGCCATCACTACGGGTTTTTTGTTGCCCCCTTTTTTTTTTTTCTCCATTTTACTTCTCGTTTCTAAACATATCCAACCCGAGTGATCATTTCCTCCTGTTCTGGAACAGTCCACTCCACTGGCATCATCAAGACAGACAGAAGTAATGATTTATCTAATCAGGGAACCAGAAGGTCACACGGGAGAGTCCACACCTCCGCCAAGCCACATATTACAATATCCATTTAAAAATCCTGGATTTACATTAAAATCCAATCAATTGTTCCTCGGCCCATGGATCACCTTCACGCCAAATTTCATCCAAATCCGTTCACTACTTTTTGAATTACGTTGGGAACAAACAAACAAAAATAGACAAAGTTGGTGGAGGTGATAAAGTAACTACATAATCAAGTAACTAAATAATTAAAATTGAAACTTAGTTTGCAAGCAAATTACAAACTGGGTAACTAAATAACTCGTGATAAAATCAAGAACTTATTAAATAAGCAAATGTGATAAATAAAAATATAACTCCATTAATACGCAACCTGAGTAAATAAATAAATACAGATATTTATAACAAGTATCAGACTAATAAAGTAAAAGTACGTTACGAGTGACTAAGTAACTGACACTAAACTAAACAAGTAACCAATAACTAATTAAGCACAGTTCTAAGAAAGACAGTAATACAAAAATAAGCACCTAAATATTAATAAAAAAATTCTAAAAGCAAGAAAAGTTAAGCAAGTTTCTAAAACAGAAAGCGAGTCATTACCTACTTCAACAAAATCAAATAATTAAAGGGGAACTGAAGGCAAATTATCATCAAAATTTTATTCTCTCATTTTATTAAATATAGGAATGCATTTCTGACAGATATTTTGTCGCTGCTATAGCAAGTTCTGAGTGTGTGAAATCTGCTCTGTAATATATCAGTCCGTATGTCAAAGCAACGGCCGTAAACGAGATTCGTTGAGACCTGTGCGAGACATCGTAGGACGGAAGTAAAACGTACAGCGGAAATCAAAGTGACCAACATCTGCCAACGTTGTCAAAAGACGCGCGCGCCCTCTTTCGAATGCTGACGTGATCAAGCCGGAAGTTGTGTTTGTTTTGATAGCAATCAGGAAAGTTTGAAAAAAGTCGGCAGTAATCGTCATTTAAACTCGTTTTTGTGCAATACTTCGTTTGGAAAACAGTTTTCAAAATGGCGGCACTGACACCTGGCTGACACTTCACGTTTCGAAGTCTCGCACAAGTCTCGTGAAGATCGCGCGGATCACCGACGCCTGCCGTGGACCAAACGAACTAAATTCAACACGGCTAAACCGAATAGGCCGATAAGTATAATACAACCCCGATTCCAAAAAAGTTGGGACAAAGTACAAATTGTAAATAAAAACGGAATGCAATGATGTGGAAGTTTCAAATTTCCATATTTTATTCAGAATAGAACATAGATGACATATCAAATGTTTAAACTGAGAAAATGTATCATTTAAAGAGAAAAATTAGGTGATTTTAAATTTCATGACAACAACACATCTCAAAAAAGTTGGGACAAGGCCATGTTTCCCACTGTGAGACATCCCCTTTTCTCTTCAAAATTCAGAATTCAGATACGTTCTGTTGCCAAGTAAAATTGTAACCTTTCAACGTGTCGAAAAAGTTCTCGAGCCCTCGTGCTGTTTTACCGTTAGATCCATCACACATCAGCTTAAACTGGCACTCTAAACCAGTTAAAGATCCCACAGAAGAGAGCGACTCCCCCCGCAGCCTCATGGAACGCAGTGTTTAAGGCTCCGGATGGGTTTTATTTCCATTTATGAGGGAAAGGAACATACACCCTCCCGACAGTCAGTGCGGTATTTGCTTGGAAAACACATTTGCAAATTGGCAGAATGAGTTCATCATCACATGCAAGATTTGCAGTTAATCAAATGAACTGCATATTATTATTATTATTATTCATGAATTACTACAGTTCTGAACTTCAAATGTTAAAAGTCTGGCTTTTGGAGAGATGATGGAGACTCTTGGTGGAACACAACGGAGCAGAATATTGTGACCCTCTAATGTTGACCTGAAGTTGGCACCACTGGGGGTTGGCATTGGGTTTTTGTCCCCACCAATGTTAATACCAAACCTACGCCCTTGCCTACATGTTATCTCGTTCTAATTGTTGTGACTTTTATCCAAATGACAGCTGGCAATACGTTGTTGTTGATCTGGGTGTGAATCTTTGAGAAACTGGATTGGCAGAACGTTGCCCGTGAAGAAAAGAATGTCTTTATTCCCCTGTGCCAAGTGCAATTTTTAAGAGCCATAGGTTGTATTTTATTTATTGTTTTTGTTGTGAGTGGTTTTGTTTGATTGTTTTATTTCTTTAGGTTATTTATTTATATATTTAATGTTCCACTGTTGAATTGAATAAGTTGACTTAATGAAAAAAGTTTACTGTTCTTCGAAAGGGTGTATTTGCATGATCATTATTATTTTACAAGTGGCATAAAATTGTCTTGAAACGACGTCAACAATAATATCGTTTATCGCAATAATTTCTGAGACAATATACTGTCCAACAAAATGTGTTATCGTGACAGGCCTAATTACAGATGATGAAAGAAAACGCTGTTCCTAAAAACACTAAAGATGCTCCGAAGTTTGGTCTAAAACTATTCAAAGGGAAGTGGGATCGGGATTTATTTCATCGATTTCAAAACAAAAGTGTTTTGTGTGACTTGGCGTAGATCAGTGACACGAGTCTGCACCGCAAAGTTATTACATTTACATGAAGATTTTGAGGATTGAAAAATATTTTAATCTGATCTTTTAAAAACAATCATCTGTGTATTTATACTAAAACAATTATCCGCCTCAGACTGCGTGAATATCGGGGAATAAAAACCTCAACTTCGTCTCTGTTATTATTCACTTCACCTTCGGAGAATAACGGTTACACTGCAGGGGGCGAAATTTTGTTCTGCAATTTGGAAATATTTTCTGCAAATACACAAGCCTCCATACTACACCCTTCTCAACCTAATCATGCCTATATTTACATCATATCTAGCTTTACAACTCATAGCATTACTGTAATTCTTTATTCTCTCACTCGAGTTTTAATTTCAGTCTTCACAGATCCTTCTCCGCAGCAAAGTTATCATTCCATGATCCCTCCACAGGTCTTTCATCCCCCTCGCCCTGACACTGCGGGCTACTACAGCTTGAAGTCTACCAACTAATTCATAAATGTACTCGTTATCACACCCACACATCATCCTTCCACACAACATGCAAATAAAGGCATCACCACAATAAAAAACAGAACACAACTGATCTTCAAGAAACAAAACATTCATTTTCATGTTACACGTCATGTTACATTTTGTCAAGATTAAGTTTCCAGCTTGAACAATAGATTGTTACCCAGAATGCACTTCATTCACAGTGTTTGCATCGGCAACCTGTAGTTTTAAACTGAAAGCAAGGTTTCAGTTCTACACTCTGTTACATCTTACGATGATGCAAAGAACCGATGCCATTAAGGAATAAAACCCAACTGGCAAATGGAAAGCCGTTTGGGTTCATGGTGTTCGCCTGGCTTCTAAAGTGCAAGGTCATGAACTGAACGGAGAACGACTGCAGGGGCTTCACTGCTCTAAACTAACAACAGAGAACTGGGTACAAACTAATCATGGCACAACCGAGAGCTACAGAACTGAACCCATGAGCTTTGTCTTACAGGGCAACTGTTTTACTTTGTGCTCGTCTGCACCACAGGCAACACAGCACTAGTAAAAAAAAATAGAACATGTACACAAAACATGTATTAGTGTAGCTTGGTATGAGAAAAAATATTCAAAAATATCTATGAATAAAGATAAAATACTGTTGCTGTCTTCAAAAGGGATATAATATCAGTATAATTTTGCATGAGTCAACAATACAATATATACAAACCTATACAATTTACATATTTTATATATATATATATATATATATGGCGGCACAGTGGTGTAGTGGTTAGCACTGTCGCCTCACAGCAAGAAGGTCCGGGTTCGAGCCCCGTGGCCGGCGAGGGCCTTTCTGTGCGGAGTTTGCATGTTCTCCCCGTGTCCGCGTGGGTTTCCTCCGGGTGCTCCGGTTTCCCCCACAGTCCAAAGACATGCAGGTTAGGTTAACTGGTGACTCTAAATTGAGCGTAGGTGTGAATGTGAGTGTGAATGGTTGTCTGTGTCTATGTGTCAGCCCTGTGATGACCTGGCGACTTGTCCAGGGTGTACCCCGCCTTTCACCCGTAGTCAGCTGGGATAGGATCCAGCTCACCTGCGACCCTGTAGAAGGATAAAGCGGCTACAGATAATGAGATGAGATTTTATATATATATATATATATATATATATATATATATATATATATATATATCTCCAACTATAACAGCGACCGTCTTCATTTTTGTCCCCCTCGCGGACGCGCAATCTGTCGCTGTTGTTGTTGGAGTCACGCTGGCTGCCGGTTTTGCCGAGATATGATAAAATCGTCCTTGTTCTCTTGGCGTTTTTGTCGGACTCTTGCCCTGAAGAAACAATCCTCTTCTTGGGAGCCATGTTTGTTGTGCCGCATTGAATTCTGGGAGATGCATGGCGTAAACTGCCGAACACTGCCGCGGTAGTTGTCGGGTCCTCCCGGCGGGTATTAAAAGTGACGAAATCTTAGGCCCTGTCCACACGGCAACGGATTCAGGTGAATCCGATACAATTATTTATCGTTTCGGCCTGGCGTCCACACGGCACTGGCGTTTTGGGTGCCCCAAAACACAATCTTTTGAGAACGAGTTCCAGAGTGGAAAGATCTGGCAATGTTGCCGTTGTGAAGTCGTCTGGATGAGTAGAACGGATTTGTTTACGATGACGTCACAACCACATGACTGTGAGTGCTTCACGCTGGGTAGAAGTGTAACGAACTCGATGCGAGTTGTCAACAAATCCTATAACTTGGTTCATGAAACGCGCTTACAAAATATTTTCACTGTGAATATTTATTGTGTAATGGTGCAAAGTGAGAGAGAGAGAGAGAGAGAGAGAGAGAGAGAGAGAGAGAGAGAGAGAGAGAATAGCCCTTAGGGCAGAGTCAATCCCGCCAGCAAAAATAGGGAAAAAAAAGGAGCGATCTCACCTCTTCAGATGTTGCTTTAAGTCCTACAATACATTCCTCAAAAAGGGCGTAGAAGAACAAATTAATCCATCAACGTGTAGCATTCAATTTATTCCGGACCATTAAAGACGCCGCCTTCCGCGTAGAATCATACGTCATCCTCGCCGCCATATTGGATAGGTCAAAGCGGAGAATAAAGATGCCTCATTCATGTGCTGTGTTTAACTGTACCAACAGGTTTACCGTCCAAACGAGATCACATGGGATTACCTTTCACAGGTGAGACTGGAAAAATACTTTTCATTGTATTTGGTCATTATAATGTAATTTTACAAACAGATTTTTCTGACTTTGTGGCTAATATGAAGTCTCGTGCATAATAGTTTATGCGCATGCGTCCTTACTTCTTCTATTGTTCTGGCGTCTCCGAAGGGACCGTCTTACAGTGCCCCTCGAGGTGTGGCATGTGTATTGCATCATTTTCAGCAAGCGTTGCGTTGCCATATGGACCTGATATTTTACTGATCGTTGCCCATGTGGACGCGATATTTTTTTAAATAACATCTCGTTGCCGTTGTCGTGTGGATGTAGCCTTACATCGGAAAATGGCTGCTCTTATTTGGTTGTCGTCGCCTTTCGTCGGTATTATGTAAATATTGCTCAACTTGGACCTGGAAAACACCGTCGGGTTCACGCAGCACAGGTTTCAGTTTATTTACAGCGCCGCTAGTTTGCTAAATTAAGAACCATTGAATCCCGAGCCTGATTTTTTTCATTCTGCAAAATGCAGACTGCAGACGGGTATTTCGAACACTGCACTGTAATACGATCGTTTGTTATTATCCTCCCGACATATCAATTTTTTTTGGGGGGGGGGGGGAGGGTGTTAATAGCTATTATTCTGTCCATCTGTAAACATTTCAGTTTCCGGAGCAGAACTCAAAAACTATCTGGAATTCTCTCACGAAACCTGACAGTTGATGTTCAGGGACTAGAGGAGTTGTACCATTTGACATTTCTGTGATTTTTTTTTATTTTTTTTTTATTTTTCCTGTATTTCCATGGCAACCAATTCAACTGAGGAAAATTTGGAGGGGGTCTGATGTGGGGGCGGGGTCAGTCATCTCCTGATGAATCTTGTCGTTTCTATAGTAACAGCTCAGACATGTATAGCAAACACTCCACATAAATGGATTATAAAACGTGTTTAATCAGCGATACGGTGAAGTTTTCTGTAAGGAAGAGGAGGAGGAGGATGGTCACATTTACGGAAGGAGGAGTCTCCAGGGTCAGAGGTGAAATGAAGCCAATACTTTAGGTTTCTGGTCGTCTCCATAACGGAGGAGTTTACGCTTCTTTACAGTTTGACAGTAACATGGCAAGCTGCATTTATTTCTTCTTAACTGAGAGAGAGAGAATGAAGAGACGCTGGTGAGGGAACGAGCGTTTATCGCTGCTATAACGCGAGTGAGAACAGGAACAAACTTGTTTCAAATACGCTCCACAGCGTTACATGGAAAAATACATGAAGGAAACAGCGTGCTGGACATGTAACGGTTAGTGAAACGCTGCATTTTGTCAGAGATAATAATATAAGAGTTTATTTTGTGACCTGCTCGCTGTACATCATCCCACCAGATACTTCTAAAGAAATAATAATGACAAAATATTGATTTTAAAAATGATTTAATTTCTCATGTTAGCGATGTGACCCACAGTAACGGTCTGTTATAGAGAAATAACGGACCCGAGAACGCTGTAACTGACCAATCAGAATTGAGGATTCTACTAAAGAGGGTCAGCGGTGCTCCAGGAAAACAAACCAACCGTCATCAGCAGACTCGCTCCACTTCACCATCACCACCACTCAGAGATTTAACCCTTACTTCATGAACCAGTGCTTAACTCTGATTTCTCCGGAGAACCGAGTCGTCCTGCAGAGACGCAGCACACGCCCACCGGACTCCAGGAAACACCAGAGTGCCTTTATAACGAAATACGGAAAAGTAACCGCGACTGGTTTGACCAAGAACATTACACTTCCTCTCCAGCGTCCATCTCAGATCGTGCCGCATGAGGATGGGTTCGTTTCGATTCCCACCACGTAGGTTTTCTGAAGCGTCTCTTCCTGGCTGAGGCATCACTAATGTTTTTAAAGCAGATACGCAGAGCCATGGCCTCACTTTCGTTTATAAACGCCTTGAGACCTCAAGAATGGCACAAGAACAGTTTTAAGCGTTAACAATAAATCTAATATAGTAATTTTTATGATTAAAGTGATTTATATAGGTAGCGGTCTGAGTGAATGACCGTGATGTCTGTAACATCACAGCAGGAAGTCTATCGGTCTCATCGCCATTTCTGCTATACTAAAACACAGAGCTGACTGCAACTCCGAGCCTCCATTTTGATCTAATTTATCGTCATGCCACGTAGATGTGTTGCTGGTCAGTGCAGCAACATGACAGAAGGTGGATTTATGTTGCATTCACGGCCCAAGAATGTTCAAACTGCAAAGATTTGGACGCGTTTTGCGAGAAGTTCACGGGCACATTGGGTGGCTATGAAGTGGTCTCTCCTCTGCTCTGCACACTTTACTGAAGACTCGTATGAGACCTCTGATCTGTTGAGCGTTGGCTATAAGCCTGGATTGAAAGAGGGTGCAGGACCAACAATTAAAGAAAACTACAAGAAAAGGAAAGTCTCAATCTCTAGCCGCTTTATCCTGTTCTACAGGGTCACAGGCAAGCTGGATCCTATCCCAGCTGACTACGGGCGAAAGGCGGGGTTCACCCTGGACAAGTCGCCAGGTCATCACAGGGCTGACACATAGACACAGACAACCATTCACACTCACATTCACACCTACGCTCAATTTAGAGTCACCAGTTAACCTAACCTGCATGTCTTTGGACTGTGGGGGAAACCGGAGCACCCGGAGGAAACCCACGCAGACACGGGGAGAACATGCAAACTCCGCACAGAAAGGCCCTCGCCTGCCACGGGGCTTGAACCTGGACCTTCTTGCTGTGAGGCGACAGTGCTAACCACTACACCACCGTGCCACCCAGAAAAGAAAAGTATTTATTTTATTTATTTTTAAAAAAAGGAAAGTGAGTTCAGTTGCACCAGTCCTCCCGGAGTGAGTCGAGGGTTGCTGCTAAAACCCGGGACAGAACAGGATGTGACGTATCGCTCGGGCAGTGATGACCCCGCGGTTGTCGCTAAAACCAGTCAGGTTGCGTCCCATCCCAGGTTTTAGTAATTGCCTGAGCTGAGCAGTAATGGCGGAGTACTCAGTATGGAGAAAGTGGAGAATGAGTGAGGCAGCTGTCTGATTTCTAAGCTGGATATCGCTGCCATCTCGTCCTTATGGGAAAGAAGTGAATGAACAGAGAACTGAACGAACAACTCAAAGTCAGATTTGTTTCAAAACAATCGGCCACAAGATCGGCCTTCAAGAAGTGAGAACACAGACGGGTAAGCTCCGACTCTCATTTGGATAAAAAACACAACTCGTTGTTTACCTGCATTTAGATTAATATGTGTAACTTGTATTGTGTGTTTAAGTTAGCGGTATAAGATTACTTAATTTGCTTCAGAATGTGATTGTCTCAGTTCATCTGATTATTTAATGAGCCTTTTACATTTTATCAGTGAAAATGCATGCGTGTACATGTACGTTGCATAAGTTATAACACCCATCCTGTTTTAATGAGAGTCAACCCACAATCAGTGAAGTCAAATCAGTCTTAGTTGAGCGAGTTGGTAACGGGATTTCTTACTTTCACCATAAATTTTTATTGATATGACTTTGGTCTATAGCTGTAAAAGGCCTCGGTGTTAAAACTGGTTCCCGCTGTGACGTCACGCGCTCAGGGCTGGCTGGCTCAGCGGGGCAGCGCCAATCACAACTTTGCGCTCGATTTTAACTCTCAAAAATATATATTTTTTATTCCCATTTATGCAGCATACAAGAGTCAAGGATGGAGATACTATCCACTCAGAAATCCACTCAGTGTTACAGAAACACACACATCCAGGTTAATAAATCCACAGCATTCATTAAACCTGAACACACACAGAGAGAGAGAGAGAGAGAGAGAGAGAGAGAGAGAGAGAGAGAGAGAGAGAGATGGGACGATCACAGGGAAACCCAGAGTTTATTAAACAACCGGCAGAATGAGAGATAATGTGATGGGAGGCTCTAATCTTGGTATCGAAGCTGATCTGCCTTTAGAGAACACAAAAGCCTCAGAGAGAAAGAAAGAGAGATGCAGATTCAATGCAAATCATTATCACCTGAGGGTTGAGCACACTGTTTCCAGAATTGGAGCATGGATTGCATTACACACACACACACACACATTTACCAAGAGACTTCATACTGACACTCACGTCTCATATAATAAAAATATTATAACAACATTATTATCCTCTATGGTGTTTAATATCACTGGCGTGATGAGGTTCGTTTATATAAATCAACATATTTTGTTCCTCTTATTTCGTTTTGCATGCGTCCCGTAATTCTGTTTATCACACGAGATCCGCGACGCGGTTCAAAGGAGACGCAAAGAATCGTTTTCAGGAACTCGGGAATAATAGCACGCGTTCTGTCCCCCCCCCCCCAGGTGTAATATCAGGATTATAATCTCACAATATACTGTGAAATAAAGAGATAAGGTGTTAGAACACTGTGCGGCTGAAAGGTTTCCCACGCTCGGATTTTCATTTTGAGAATTTTGATCAGATTTCAGCTCTTAGACGTCGATCTCAGGAGGTTTTTCACAGCAGACTGAATGAACTGATGTGTATCTGTTTAATGGCTTCGTGTAACTCAGCTGCTTTGAGGTTTGTTTACAGAAACACACACACACACACACACACACACACACACACACACACACCGCTCAAAACATGGTTTTTATGACTAACACACAATTACAACCATGTTCTCAGTGGTCCTGGTCAGTATCAGGTGACTAACTGGCTGTGATTTTCTCTCCTCAGTAATGCAGGTGAACTAAAGACCTGCTGATCAGGACCCAGTTTTTAATTAATTAATAAATAAATAAATAAATAAACAGCCTGTATATTTTTCCCCCAAACTGATGTTAAAAATTCACTTTAGTTTCTTTTTCTTATTTTCCTTGAACACAGCCTTCAATCCAGGCCGAAACCGTTGCTTATGCTGGTTGTCATGGTGATATTCGACATCAGTAAGCTGCTGGAGTTCTGGACGTTAGCTCAGCCAATCAGAACGGAGCGGAGAGTCAGACCTGATATCTGAGATCAGATCATCTGAAATTTTCTACACAGGACAAACCTGACCAATAAAAAGTAATAAAAAGTAATAATCCTTCACAGCTGTTTAATTTTTCCTCCTTTCAAGGATTTTAAGAGTTTACACTTCTATCAGTGTGCACAGAAGAAGAATTGAGAAAACTTACATACTGTCACATTTAAAGTGAATTTCAGTAAAATCTTTTTTTTTTTTAAGAATCAGGATCGGATCTTTATTGTGTATCTGAGATGGGATTAAACTTTCAGTGTAAATAAAAAGAAAATCAGTCCAAAATGGCCTCGTCATGGAGATACAGAGAAACACACACACACTCTTTTGAAAACATTTTTGCATAACAAACACCAGCTGTAGTGATGTAAGCATTTACTAAACAACTGGATATTCACATCTGCAAAACGAGTGTTACAACACAAACACATGGCCGAGAGAGAGAGAGAGAGAGAGAGAGAGTGTGAGTGTGTTGCTGGTTTGGCCAGTTTGTGCAGAAGGAAAAATCTACGCACTCCTCAAGAACAAAAGCAGCTCTGCAAACACTACAATACAACACACACACACAATCACTATTATGGTGGTAACTTGTACAACCCAGATTCCAAAAAAGTTGGGACAAAGTACAAATTGTAAATAGAAACGGAATGCAATAATTTACAAATCTCAAAAACTGATATTGTATTCACAATAGAACATAGACAACATATCAAATGTCGAAAGTGAGACATTTTGAAATTTCATGCCAAATATTGGCTCATTTGAAATTTCATGACAGCAACACATCTCAAAAAAGTTGGGACAGGGGCAATAAGAGGCTGGAAAAGTTAAAGGTACAAAAAAGGAACAGCTGGAGGACCAAATTGCAACTCATTAGGTCAATTGGCAATAGATCATTAACATGACTGGGTATAAAAAGAGCATGTTGGAGTGGCAGCGGCTCTCAGAAGTAAAGATGGGAAGAGGATCACCAATCCCCCTAATTCTGCACCGACAAATAGTGGAGCAATATCAGAAAGGAGTTCGACAGTGTAAAATTGCAAAGAGTTTGAACATATCATCATCTACAGTGCATAATATCATCAAAAGATTCAGAGAATCTGGAAGAATCTCTGTGCGTAAGGGTCAAGGCCAGAAAACCATACTGGGTGCCCGTGATCTTCGGGCCCTTAGACGGCACTGCATCACATACAGGCATGCTTCTGTATTGGAAATCACAAAATGGGCTCAGGAATATTTCCAGAGAACATTATCTGTGAACACAATTCACCGTGCCATCCGCCGTTGCCAGCTAAAACTCTATAGTTCAAAGAAGAAGCCGTATCTAAACACGATCCAGAAGCGCAGACGTCTTCTCTGGGCCAAGGCTCATTTAAAATGGACTGTGGCAAAGTGGAAAACTGTTCTGTGGTCAGACGAATCAAAATTTGAAGTTCTTTATGGAAATCAGGGACGCCGTGTCATTCGGACTAAAGAGGAGAAGGACGACCCGAGTTGTTATCAGCGCTCAGTTCAGAAGCCTGCATCTCTGATGGTGTGGGGTTGCATTAGTGCATGTGGCATGGGCAGCTTACACATCTGGAAAGACACCATCAATGCTGAAAGGTATATCCAGGTTCTAGAGCAACATATGCTCCCATCCAGACGACGTCTCTTTCAGGGAAGACCTTGCATTTTCCAACATGACAATGCCAAACCACATACTGCATCAATTACAGCATCATGGCTGCGTAGAAGAAGGGTCCGGGTACTGAACTGGCCAGCCTGCAGTCCAGATCTTTCACCCATAGAAAACATTTGGCGCATCATAAAACGGAAGATACGATAAAAAAGACCTAAGACAGTTGAGCAACTAGAATCCTACATTAGACAAGAATGGGTTAACATTCCTCTCCCTAAACTTGAGCAACTTGTCTCCTCAGTCCCCAGACGTTTACAGACTGTTGTAAAGAGAAAAGGGGATGTCTCACAGTGGGAAACATGGCCTTGTCCCAACTTTTTTGAGATGTGTTGTCATGAAATTTAAAATCACCTAATTTTTCTCTTTAAATGATACATTTTATCAGTTTAAACATTTGATATGTCATCTATGTTCTATTCTGAATAAAATATGGAATTTTGAAACTTCCACATCATTGCATTCCGTTTTTATTTACAATCTGTACTTTGTCCCAACTTTTTTGGAATTGGGGCTGTATTACTGGAGCACATATCAGTCGTGTTGGTGATGGCAGTAACAAACAGTATTTATTGTATTCATGCTAAGTGTTTGCACACGCGCACACGTGTGAGCCAGGGCTTTACATTAACTTTCTTGCTCGCCGGCCACTGTGGCTAGTGGTTTTCCTGAGTCACTAGCCATTCAACCTTTTCACTAGCCACAATTCTGTTGCCAGGAAATCGCAGTTTTTTATTCACCATGATACGTTAAAGTTCAGAAGATCTAGATTTAATTATGAACGGCAGCGTATAATGTATCTCTACAGTAGCGCTCAAGTATTCAGTGCTGTTAAGGTCGCTCCCTATATGAAAACATGCAACCAGTTCAGACAAAAATATAAACAGAGTATTCTGTTTATTGAACTCAAATTCAAGCCCCTTACAATATGAAATATCGTATAATATGAAAAATAACGTTCAGTACAACTGAACTGATTCTGATATTAAAAGTCCAATTCAAAACATTTATCACTGAAAAACATTTGATGTTTTGATATGCAAGTATTGTGTATTATCAAGTATTATTATGTATATTATGTATAACTCATCTCATCTCATTATCTGTAGCTGCTTTATCCTGTTCTACAGGGTCGCAGGCGAGCTGGATCCTATCCCAGCTGACTACGGGCGAAAGGCGGGGTTCACCCTGGACAAGTCGCCAGGTCATCACAGGGCTGACACATAGACACAGACAACCATTCACACTCACATTCACACCTACGCTCAATTTAGAGTCACCAGTTAACCTAACCTGCATGTCTTTGGACTGTGGGGGAAACCGGAGCACCCGGAGGAAACCCACGCGGACACGGGGAGAGCATGCAAACTCCGCACAGAAAGGCCCTCGCCGGCCCCGGGGCTCGAACCCAGGACCTTCTTGCTGTGAGGCGACAGCGCTAACCACTACACCAGCATGCCGCCTCATTTGAGACTTTGACAGCAAATCAACTTCAAGTCAATGGCCACTTTATTAGGAATACTTACACACACACACGATAGCAATTAGCATATAAGCATTCAGATGTTACCATGTAGGTGCTGTTAGCATGTTACCCATTCCAATATCATGCCTGCTGTTAGTCGCGAGTTGTTAGCATGTTCACCATCAGCATGTTATCATGAGAGCTGTTAACATGTTAGGATTAGCATGGTAGCACGCAGAGTTCGCATGTTTGCTGTTAGCGAGTTCGCCTGAGCATGTTAGCATGCTATCCATTAACATGTTATCCTGTTAGCGGTTAACATGATAGCTGTCAGCATATTAGCCTTAAAGTGTTAGAATTTTAACAAATAGCATGTTAATCATTAACATGTTAGAATGTGGGTGGCACAGTGGTGTAGTGGTTAGCGCTGTTGCCTCACAGCAAGAAGGTCCTGGGTTCGAGCCCCGGGGCCGGCGAGGGCCTTTCTGTGCGGAGTTTGCATGTTCTCCCCGTGTCCGCGTGGGTTTCCTCCGGGTGCTCCGGTTTCCCCCACAGTCCAAAGACATGCAGGTTAGGTTAACTGGTGACTCTAAATTGAGCGTAGGTGTGAATGTGAGTGTGAATGGTTGTCTGTGTCTATGTGTCAGCCCTGTGATGACCTGGCGACTTGTCCAGGGTGAACCCCGCCTTTCGCCCGTAGTCAGCTGGGATAGGCTCCAGCTCGCCTGCGACCCTGTAGAACAGGATAAAGCGGCTACAGATAATGAGATGAGATGTTAGAATGCTAGCTGTTAGCATGTTATCTATTAGCATGATAGTGTGCTAACTGTTAACATGCTAGTTGTTAGCATGTTGGCATGATAGCTGTTCTGCTACAGCTCAGTAAGCACACTTTGCATTTTCTTTGCGGAAATGCAGTCTAATTATTAATATCATCTGATCCCTGAAAACACTCACTTCTGTGATCCAGAAATATTTCTGAGATGGACTCACATCTGATCATTTCTGATAAATATACAGAAAAGGACTGGAGGGATGGACACTTCCCGAGTGTAAGTGTGTGTTCTTGATGCAAGTGTGTGTGTGAGAGACGGACAGACAGACAGACAGTGTAGAGTCATTTGAAGTGAGAGCTGAACTGATATCAAACCCACAACAACCTGCATCTCAGGAGAAGTTAATTTTTTTTTTGTTAGTTACTTAGTTAGTTAATTAATTTTAAAAACCTGCTCCATTTTGGCTGGAAAGTACAAAAAAAAAAAAAAAAACCACACCATACAGCTAAAGTGTGTGAAATAAACGGCTTGAACCTGGAGCTTTAAGTTCCAATAAACAAGAAAAACAGAAGAAGCTCAAAAAGGCTTTGACAAATAAATAAATAAATCTACATATCTGCATGCACACGCACACGTTTAATTTCTAAAATTAAAAATTGTAAGTATTCTTTGCAAATCTTAAAAAGTTTGACAATAAGATTTAATTTACTCATTAAATAATGTTGAACAGGAAGTTTAGAACTCAAACACCAAACCCTGAACTCGGGATTATAAAAGTCTTCAAGTGTTTCATAAAACAGCTGAAGGTTAGACTTTTAAATAAAATGACTAAATTTCTCATCTCATCTCATTATCTGTAGCCGCTTTATCCTGTTCTACAGGGTCGCAGGCGAGCTGGATCCTATCCCAGCTGACTACGGGTGAAAGGCGGGGTTCACCCTGGACAAGTCGCCAGGTCATCACAGGGCTGACACATAGACACAGACAACCATTCACACTCACATTCACACCTACGCTCAATTTAGAGTCACCAGTTAACCTAACCTGCATGTCTTTGGACTGTGGGGGAAACCGGAGCACCCGGAGGAAACCCACGCGGACACGGAGAGAACATGCAAACTCCGCACAGAAAGGCCCTCGCCGGCCACGGGGCTCGAACCCAGGACCTTCTTGCTGTGAGGCGACAGCGCTAACCACTACACCACACCACTACAATAAAATTTATTACAAAAAAAAAAAACAGCAGTTCACTGAGTTTTCCTTCAGAAGAGTTTTGAACTTTCCAGCCGGTCAGTGTTGGTTAGAAACTGAGTGTAAAGTGAAAGCTGATGAGCTTCAGTGAGTCTGAAGAACTTTAGTGGGATTTACAGAAAGTTTTCCTCAGAGTCAGAGGGAAAGAACAGATCTCATACTGAGGGTCAACACGGGGCCCTCAGGAACAAACACACACACACACACAAGCACTATACTAACAGTATAAGATACTGTTGCTCATTATTATTATTATATTTTGTAAACTCCCAGCTGTGTGAAACAGTGCTGCTGTTGAGTCTCGAACTCATCCCCTTCACTCTCCGTCATGTTCCTTCATTCTTGTGTTTTTTTTCTGTTTATTTTAAAATGTCGCACTTTTTTTCCCGACTTTTCCGAAATGTGTTCCCCAGCCAGGAGCCCCGGGTTAGGGCCCCACTCCGACTCAGGAACACTGAAGGGACACTTTAACAAAAGGTTGCTCAAAGAAAGGACAAGTTTTACATCAAGTTTCAACAAATAAACAGCTCCAGTGAAACCATCATCAGCTCCGAGGGAAGCGACAGATCAGTTTACACCCAGAAAGAAAGAAAGAAAGAAAGAAAGAAAGAAAGAAAGAAAGAAAGAAAGAAAGGGTGGTGTGTTTTAATGGTGTATTGTGTGTTAATGGATGAACTGGTTGAGGTTTGAGCTGGAACATGGAGGTTCCTGTGGAAAGCAGAACTATCTCACTCACCTGCTGCTGCGGGACTCTGCTGTTCCAGTCCCTTAAAGGAGAGAGAAAACAATCCTGATCACTTCACAGCAAAACTGGTCCAGTTCCAGAACAGCCCAGTTCCTTCATAATCCCAGACTCGAACAGGAGTTTACTCCAGGATTACATTACTTTCAAAACAAACAACCAAAACAAATTCCTTGTGAAAGTTCAGAGAGGCAGATGGTCTTGTGCTCCGTCCCACCTGTAGGGTTTCAGTTCAAACCTTCTTCCCTTCCTGTTTAGGGAACACTGCTTCCTCCACAACTCTCCCCACCCTCCCTACATAGGGGCACTACTTAGGGTGGGTCTAACACACTCAACACACTGATAGTGTCCGGGCCCTTAGTGCTCTAGTTCTCCATTAGGGAGGGGACACACACACTGCTCTAGTTCTCCATTAGGGAGGGGACACACACACACACCCTGCTGTCCTCACTGTGTTCTGCAACCAAACTTTACATTTCCAAATATTTCCTCCAAAATGACAGTTTTGCTCATTTCACTTGAAGCTTTATTCAGAGACTCACAACACTATAAAGCAAAACAAAACATCCAACAATAATAAAAGCCTTTTGATTTATTTCTCTGATTTCTTTTTTAAAGTGTCGCACACAAACCTGCACCGGAAGAAAGCAGGATTTTGAGTTCAGTCTCCTAGTGCAGATGTAGTGCACTAGATCCCAGAGGGGGCTGAGTGTCTCACACCCCGGGCAGTGTGTGGAGGGGGGAGGGGGGTCTGGCTGCTGCTCACCTGGCTGGGACGGTTGTGAAACTTTACCTGGGAGAACCTCGCCCCCTGGTGGACAGTGTGTGAAATTACACGGAGCTCAGACTCCATGTGCTGCTGCTGTTAATGAAGGAAAAACCCCTCAGGAAGCAGAGTTAATAAATAACAATATGAATCAATAAATCAATAATTAACTGGTGTTTCAGTTCATGATAGGGCCAGTGATTAATGTGAGTTAACTAATATAGCTAGAGAACTCACAGGAAGTGCTTGATGAAAGAAAGAAAGCACAACTTTATTCATCACACACTCGTGAAATTCCTCTCTGCATTTAACCCATCTGAAGCAGTGCGCACACACACACACACACACTCAGAGCAGTGGGCAGCCATGCTAACAGCACTCGGGGAGCAGTTGGGAGTTCTGTGCCTGCCTCAAGGGCACCTCAGCCCAAGGCCGTCCCATATTAACCTAACCTGCATGTCTTTGGACTGTGGGGGAAACCCGGAGGAAACCCACACGGACACGGGGAGAACATGCAAACTCCGCACAGAAAGGCCCTCGCTGGCCACAGGGCTCGAACCCAGAACCTTCTTGCTGTGAGGCAACCATGCGAACCACTACACCACCGTGCCGCCCATTAGTGAAGATGTCACTAACATTAATAAGAACCAAAACACCAACTTGCCTTGTACTTGGCTAAAGTTAAAGTTATCAAGCATGGAGTTAGAGATGTCTAACACTAATATTAGGTGAAAGTACATTTTTGAACTTTCCATATGTTAGCTAGAGCGGCGGCTACAGTTATCGACAGTCCATACTTATCAACACCTTTTCAGATTTACCAATAAAAACAATTTTACAAAGCTGAGTTTCAGTTACAGCAGTTATTATTGGTTAATCAATCAACTGAAAGACCCTCCTCACACACAGCTCGTTACCTGAGATGGAATTTTTTAACACAATCAGCAATTTTTCAGAAAACCCGGACGTTATCATCGCAGGTGAGCATGGTGGAAAGATCATGGACATGTTTTTACTGATCAAATTCACCGATATTTCATGATCTCCTCGTCGAAACCTACTTTGTTTCTTACTCTTTCATTCGACAGTCGCCATTTTGTATCTAAACGTGCGTTTGAGAGTCACGTGAGGTGTCGATAATAGTGATCGCTTTCACCGGTGTCCACTGTTATCAACACCCTGTGGGATTAAGGGACATTTACAACTGTTATGGATCGATCTTTGTGTAACGTTGTTGAAGTAGATGAAGTACTTTAGAAAAATAAAAGTCCTGTGATTTCTATTATTTTTCTGATTCATAACAGAATGAAATGTTTATAGAGTATTTGGAATCCGATTGCAATAAATAGAATTAGAGCAGAATTAAATTCCGAGCATATAAAAAAATACACAAAATATTCAGATTTTTTTATTCCATTCAGAAAAAAAAAAAAAAATATATATATATATATATATATATATATATATATATATATATTTTTTTTTTTTTTTTTTTTTTTTTTTTTTTGCAGTTTGTTGTAAATATCTACCACATATTATCAGTAAACATAATATCAGTAAACATTTTATATTTTGGTTTGAGGAATGATATGCGACCTTTGACCTGGATGTTCATGTGGTTACAATGTCAATTTCCTGTTGATGTTTATTGGTAAACGACAAAACTAGAAATTAATACAAACAACAACGAATAATTAACAAAATGTGATTGATGAAAATACTTAGAAAGTGGAACAAAAAGATTTTCTGACGCAGGTTAAACATTATCAGCTCATTTGTTTACAAGCATTAGAATTACTTCTTCATTTACATAAACACCGACATCCATATATTTATATGACAGATATTTTGTACTAAATACAAGTCTATGGAAAACAAATTTTAAATAAAAAATATGTTTTGTTAACTTAATACCACATACTGATTATTTTTATACAACCCCGATTCCAAAAAAGTTGGGACAAAGTACAAATTGTAAATAAAAACGGAATGCAATAATTTACAAATCTCAAAAACTGATATTGTATTCACAATAGAACATAGACAACATATCAAATGTCGAAAGTGAGACATTTTGAAATTTCATGCCAAATATTGGCTCATTTGAAATTTCATGACAGAAACACATCTCAAAAAAGTTGGGACAGGGGCAATAAGAGGCTGGAAAAGTTAAAGGTACAAAAAAGGAACAGCTGGAGGAACAAATTGCAACTCATTAGGTCAATTGGCAATAGGTCATTAACATGACTGGGTATAAAAAGAGCATCTTGGAGTGGCAGCGGCTCTCAGAAGTAAAGATGGGAAGAGGATCACCAATCCCCCTAATTCTGCGCCGACAAATAGTGGAGCAATATCAGAAAGGAGTTCGACAGTGTAAAATTGCAAAGAGTTTGAACATATCATCATCTACAGTGCATAATATCATCAAAAGATTCAGAGAATCTGGAAGAATCTCTGTGCGTAAGGGTCAAGGCCAGAAAACCATACTGGGTGCCCGTGATCTTCGGGCCCTTAGACGGCACTGCATCACATACAGGCATGCTTCTGTATTGGAAATCACAAAATGGGCTCAGGAATATTTCCAGAGAACATTATCTGTGAACACAATTCACCGTGCCATCCGCCGTTGCCAGCTAAAACGCTATAGTTCAAAGAAGAAGCCGTATCTAAACACGATCCAGAAGCACAGACGTCTTCTCTGGGCCAAGGCTCATTTAAAATGGACTGTGGCAAAGTGGAAAACTGTTCTGTGGTCAGACGAATCAAAATGTGAAGTTCTTTATGGAAATCAGGGACGCCGTGTCATTCGGACTAAAGAGGAGAAGGACGACCCGAGTTGTTATCGGCGCTCAGTTCAGAAGCCTGCATCTCTGATGGTATGGGGTTGCATTAGTGCGTGTGGCATGGGCAGCTTACACATCTGGAAAGACACCATCAATGCTGAAAGGTATATCCAGGTTCTAGAGCAACATATGCTCCCATCCAGACGACGTCTCTTTCAGGGAAGACCTTGCGTTTTCCAACATGACAATGCCAAACCACATACTGCATCAATTACAGCATCATGGCTGCGTAGAAGAAGGGTCCGGGTACTGAACTGGCCAGCCTGCAGTCCAGATCTTTCACCCATAGAAAACATTTGGCGCATCATAAAACGGAAGATACGACAAAAAAGACCTAAGACAGTTGAGCAACTAGAATCCTACATTAGACAAGAATGGGTTAACATTCCTATCCCTAAACTTGAGCAACTTGTCTCCTCAGTCCCCAGACGTTTACAGACTGTTGTAAAGAGAAAAGGGGATGTCTCACAGTGGGAAACATGGCCTTGTCCCAACTTTTTTGAGATGTGTTGTTGTCATGAAATTTAAAATCACCTAATTTTTCTCTTCAAATGATACATTTTCTCAGTTTAAACATTTGATATGTCATCTATGTTCTATTCTGAATAAAATATGGAATTTTGAAACTTCCACATCATTGCATTCCGTTTTTATTTACAATTTGTACTTTGTCCCAACATTTTTGGAATCGGGGTTGTAAATAATCATCAGGGTGTCGATAACTGTGGACAAAGGTGTCGATAATTGTGGAACGGTGTCACGTGATCTGATACGCTAAGTAATCGGGAATTAACTCTTTTTTTTTCTAGTGGAAGTTTGAGTAATTATTCATGTACAATTTAAGTATTGAAAGTCTTTTATTCTTTTGCAATGGCCAAAAGATCGTTAAGGTGTCGATAATTGTAGCCGCCGCTCTAGTTTTAAAGTTTTTACATATTTGTACACCTCGACTCGACTCACTCACAGGAGTTTCTGTATTGTGATGATTCTCTACAGTGTAGAACAAAACTGAAGACATTAAAACTATGAAATAACATCTGGAAAATTATACAGTAACGAAATAAATGCTTGATATTTTAGATTCTTCAGCGTATCCAGCTTTTCTCTTGCTGACTCTTTCCACACTATTATCATTCTCTTACGCAGCTTCATGAGGGAGTCACCTGGAATACTTTTCAATTAACAGCTGTCTCATTAAAAGGTCATTAGTGGATGAGTTTCTTGCTTCTTAATGCGTTTGAGATCAAACAGTAAACAGTAAATAATAAAAACATAAATAATAAAGTAGCCCCGTTCCATCCACAGCTGCAGTAATCCATATATATTATATCATGAACTGAACGAATAAGTAAAGAGAAACGACATCCATCATTACTTTAAGACATGAAGTGACTTTTAATTTCATAAAAATAAAGAAAAAAACACTGAATTCGAAGTGTGTCCAAACTTTTGACTGGTCCTGTATAAATAAACCTGAATCTGAATCTAGAAATGAACTTGATAATCTTTAGAAATGTGTTCCTTTTTTTATGAAAAAGAAAGAAATGTGTCTAAAACTGATTACAGATGTAAATCACCAAAACAGAAACTGTTCTTTATCCAACGCTGGTTTATTTATTTTACAAATATTATGAATAGATTCATCATCATACTGAAGTTATCAGTTTTACACAAAATTTTACATAAAAAACCAAACATATCAATAACACCAGAAAATAAAAAACAGACACCGATCACGACTCCATGCATCATTACAAAAAAAAAGGATACAACATTAATAATTAAGGCACGTGATTAAAAACAGAGACTGTATATAAAGTATTTGCACCGGGATACAGTTAGCACAGAGCTGCAGTGAGAGTTCATGAGGAGGGAAATATTCTCATCTCTCACACTCCGCTTGGACCCGAATCACCTCCACACAGACTGAGACTGCAGTGCATCCTTTCATTATTACTTTCATTATTAACAGTGTTTTTTTCTCTCAAATGATTTTATGGAAAAGAAAAGAAAAGTTAAAGCACATGAGATTCAGGATGAATAAATCCAGACTGAGTGAAGCGGAAAAGAAACTGTGATCTGTTTGTGAGGGGAAAAAAAATAGTACCTAAAAAATGATTTTAAAATATTACAAAAATATGCATGATCCACATGCTCAGTATAATATTATTCTCAGTGCAAATAATAATAATAATAATAATAATAATAATAATAATAATAATAACAGGATGGGAATGTGTAGATGAGATGAGGAGGATGAGTCCTGGTCAAGCCGAAGCCTTCGTCTCCCAGTCCTGTAAAAAAAAAAAAAAGAAAGAAAGAAAGAAAGAAAGAAAGAAAGAAAGAAGGAGATGAAAGAAGAACTTGAGCTTCAGGGTGAGACGATACATTAGGATTGAAAATAATAATAATAATAATAATAAGTTGATGATGGGCGGCACGGTGGTGTAGTGGTTAGCGCTGTCGCCTCACAGCAAGAAGGTCCGGGTTCGAGCCCCGTGGCCGGCGAGGGCCTTTCTGTGCGGAGTTTGCATGTTCTCCCCGTGTCCGCGTGGGTTTCCTCCGGGTGCTCCGGTTTCCCCCACAGTCCAAAGACATGCAGGTTAGGTTAACTGGTGACTCTAAATTGAGCGTAGGTGTGAATGTGAGTGTGAATGGTTGTCTGTGTCTATGTGTCAGCCCTGTGATGACCTGGCGACTTGTCCAGGGTGAACCCCGCCTTTCACCCGTAGTCAGCTGGGATAGGATCCAGCTCGCCTGCGACCCTGTAGAACAGGATAAAGCAGCTACAGATAATGAGATGAGATGAGAATAAGTTGATGATGATGATGATGATGATGATGATGATCTCTGAATATACCGGAGATAAACAAAAAAAAAAGTGAGTAGAGGAAAAAATAAAATCTAAAAAAAATGTATTTTGGAGCAAACCTTCCTCGTGTGAAAGACACGGCCGTGTTCGATGAGCAGAGTGGAGGGAGAACGGCGGAGAGAGAGTTTAGCAGAAGCTGTTCTACGGAGGAGTGGAGTCAGGAACCCTCCCTACAGAGAGAGAGAGAGAGACAGAGAGTGGGTAGACGGAGAGGGAGACAGAGGGGGGAGACAGAGAGAGAGAGAGAGAGAGAGACAGAGAGGGGGTAGATGGAGAGAGAGAGAGGGGGGAGACAGAGAGAGATGGAGAGGGGGAGACAGGGGAGACAGAGAGAGAGAGACAGAGAGGGGGTAGATGGAGAGAGGGGGGGGAGACAGAGGGGGGAGACAGAGAGAGAGATGGAGAGGGGGAGACGGGGAGACAGAGAGAGAGAGACAGAGAGGGGGTAGATGGAGAGAGAGAGGGGGGAAACAGAGAGAGAGAGAGAGAGACAGAGGGGGTAGATGGAGAAGGGGGGAGACAGAGAGAGAGAGAGAGAGAGAGAGGGGGTAGATGGAGAGGGGGAGACGGGGAGACAGAGAGAGAGAGACAGAGAGGGGGTAGATGGAGAGGGGGAGACGGGGAGACAGAGAGAGAGAGACAGAGAGGGGGTAGATGGAGAGAGAGGGGGGGAGACAGAGGGGGGAGACAGAGAGAGAGAGAGAGAGAGAGACAGAGAGGGGGTAGATGGAGGGGGGAGACGGGGAGACAGAGAGAGACAGAGAGACAGAGAGGGGGTAGATGGAGGGGGGGAGACAGAGAGAGAGAGAGAGAGAGAGAGAGAGAGAGAGAGAGAGAGAGAGAGACAGAGAGGGGGTAGATGGAGAAGGGGGGAGACAGAGAGAGAGAGAGAGAGAGAGGGGGTAGATGGAGAGGGGGAGACGGGGAGACAGAGAGAGAGAGACAGAGAGGGGGTAGATGGAGAGGGGGAGACGGGGAGACAGAGAGAGAGAGACAGAGAGGGGGTAGATGGAGAGAGAGGGGGGGAGACAGAGGGGGGAGACAGAGAGAGAGAGAGAGAGAGAGAGAGAGAGACAGAGAGGGGGTAGATGGAGGGGGGAGACGGGGAGACAGAGAGAGACAGAGAGACAGAGAGGGGGTAGATGGAGGGGGGGAGACAGAGAGAGAGAGAGAGAGAGAGAGAGAGAGAGAGACAGAGAGGGGGTAGATGGAGGGGGGAGACGGGGAGACAGAGAGAGAGAGACAGAGAGGGGGTAGATGGAGAGAGGGGGAGACAGAGAGATAGAGAGGGGGTAGATGGAGGGGGAGACGGGGGAGACAGAGAGAGAGAGATACAGAGTGGGTAGACAGAGAGGGAGAGAGAGAGAAATGGGGAGACAGAGAGAGAGAGACAGAGAGGGGGTAGATGGAGAGATAGAGAAAGGGGGAGACAGAGAGAGAGACAGAGAGGGGGTAGATGGAGAGAGAGAGAAAGGGGGAGACAGAGAGAGAGACAGAGAGGGGGTAGATGGAGAGAGAGAGAAAGGGGGAGACAGAGAGGGAGAGAGAATTGAATTTAATAAAAAACTTTATTTTACATCATCTATATTCCAGTATCTTCCTGATGAAAATATCAAATAAGGTAAAAAAGAAAGTAAAGGAAAATTAAAAGCGGGGCACTGCGCGAGCACTTCAGCTCAACACACATCCATTTATCAATTCATCATCACTAACAGAGCGCAATACCTCTCTGTGTCCCCACACACTCACAAACCCATCAACAGCTTTCACTGCAGAGTAACATTTAAAATCGATCATCATTCTGGACTTGACCAATCTTAAAAAAACACGCAGACAGTCCTGACCAGATCCACCCTCTGGAACATTCCTGCGCCTGATCCATATCGCCATCTTCGCTTGTCCAGTTATGAAATTCAATAACTGCATATACATAACACCCAAAATAAAACAATTATTTGTAAATCCAACCTTAAAAGCTCTAAATATCAACTGTAAACGATAAAGCAAAGAGCCGAGTCTTTCACATTCCACAAAACAATGAAGAACAGTTTCTCTTTCTGCACAAAAAGGCACTTATCATCAACAGCTGGGTTTATGACAGAAACAAAGGAGTTAACAGCTACTACGCCGTGTAAGAGTTTCCACTGCAAATCAGCAAATGTTTTCGTTAATGGTGGTTTGTATAAAGCTCTCCATGCAGGTTTAATATCATCGAGTTCAAGTTTCATTCGCCATGGTGTGTCAACTCTTGCATTCAACTTTTGCTTATTTAAGACCTTAACACAGGTTTTATAAAAAACTTCCCCTCTGTTAGTTTTAGGTTAAGTTCAGTTGCCTCTAGGAAGGCACCCACACAGTCTGCATACTCAGGAGTGATGTTCAACGTTGGAAAAGGCTCTTCGTCTTCAGAAATCACTACATCATTATAAAGAGACTGTAACAGAGCTTTTTCTCCTTCTGTTAAAATACCCTTGACCTTGTTTAACAATTGTGTAACAATACGCAAAGACCTTATTCCTAGAATTGTTGACAGATTTTCTGCATTATGTAAAGTTGGGCCAGCCACAATCACAAGGTCTCTTAATGTTTTGACACCTTTATTGCTAAGAATGTTATCCAAAGAGGGCATCACTCCTGCTGATGCATCCAGACGTGCCCCGCCAATTAAAGGCTCTTGCAAAAGCCAGCAAAGAGAGGAAGAGGTTTCCCTCTGCGTTTTAAACAAAGAAAACACTTAAAAAGTCCACAATAAAAACAAGGTAGTCTCCGGGTAGATAGTGTTTTTGGATCCATTAAAAATAGATAAAGATCCAGGTCCAAACCTCCTAGCCTCCTCAGTAGGGTGCAAGCAAGAGGTCTCCACACCAGGTCGTTCGATCCATAGAGAAGTCTTTGTAGAAACTGGAGGCGGAAAGCAGCAACTCTGCTTGTCAGATGAACTAGGCCTTGCCCACCTTCTTCTTTTGGCAAGAACAAGACACTTTGGGGTACCCAATGTAACTTATCCCAGAAGAAGTCTACGATTAATGACTGGATGTTTGAAAGCAAACCTGGGGGAGGGTCAATGCACACAAAGATCTCATCTCATCTCATTATCTCTAGCCGCTTTATCCTGTTCTACAGGGTCACAGGCGAGCTGGAGCCTATCCCAGCTGACTACGGGTGAAAGGCGGGGTACACCCTGGACAAGTCGCCAGGTCATCACAGGGCTGACACATAGACACAGACAACCATTCACACTCACATTCACACCTACGCTCAATTTAGAGTCACCAGTTAACCTAACCTGCATGTCTTTGGACTGTGGGGGAAACCGGAGCACCCGGAGGAAACCCACGCGGACACGGGGAGAACATGCAAACTCCACACAGAAAGGCCCTCGCCGGCCACGGGGCTCGAACCCGGACCTTCTTGCTGTGAGGCGACAGCACTAACCACTACACCACCGTACCGCCTTGCCACAAAGATGATGCCACCAAATTGTTACAAATCAATATCCGCCCCCTATAAGACATTTGCGGGAGTAACCAAGACCACCTACCATGGTGCCCTTGAACTTTTTCAATCACACCATCCCAATTTTTCATTTGAACTTGTTTATCTCCTAGGAATACCCCGAGATATTTAAAGCCTCCTCTGACCACACTCAACCCTTGAGGGAAAGTTAACATTTTCCCCCTTATCCCATTTGCCTATTAACAGGGCTTCACTTTTGCTCCAATTAACTTTTGCTGAGGAAATCTTTCCAAAATCTAAAACAGTCTTAATAAGATGTTCAGTATCTTTTTGCCTTTTTACAATAACGACCACATCATCGGCACAGGCAGATATTAACAGTTTAAAATCAGAACGTGGTACAGTAAAACCAGAAATAAGCATCCTAAGTTTGTGTAAAAGGGGCTCAATTGCTAAGGAATATAACATTCCTGAAAGAGCACAGCCCTGCCTTACACCCCTCAGAACCTTAAATGGAGAGCATAGACCATTAATTTTCAATATACTCTCAGCGTCACAATACAGCACTTTGATCTTATCAATAAATGCTGGGCTAAAACCAAAGGCTGCAAGGTTGTCAAAAATGCATCTGTTTGGTACACAATAGGCTTGATCAGCGTGGATTACCTCTCCAATCACCTTCCTTAATCTATTAGACAGGCTTTTTGAAAGCAGTTTATAATCACAGCACAGCAGTGCAACAGGCCTCCAGTTCCTAATGTCCTGCAGGTTGCCTTTCTTTGGAAGCAGAGTTAAAACAGCTCGTTTACAGCTCTTGGGTAGCTGTCCTTTATCAATGCTATCATTTAATACTTCTAGCAGGTCTTCTCCAAGATCAGGCCAGAAGCATCTGTAGAACTCTACGGGCAACCCATCAACACCAGGCGCCTTCCCACAATCCATGCTCTGGGGTGCACTAGTTAATTCATCCAAAGAAAGTGCAGCCTCTAAGTCATTAACAGTTTCCTCTGGAATCTTTGGAAGATTTTCAAAAAAATCATTTTCCATGACAGGCTTTTCAGTGTACTCACTGGTGTAGAGGCTGGCATAGAAACTGACTGCAATTTTCTGAATTTCTGCCGGGTCTTCTGAAAGACTACCAGACTCTGAAAGGAGGCCGTGCATACATTTTGCCTGCCCATTTTTCTGCTCCAAACCAAAAAAAAAATTTGGACGGTGCATCCATCTGAGCCACATTTTGATATCGGGATCGCACCAGGGCACCTTGTGCTCTTACATCAAGCAAATCAGCCAGAGCCACTTTTTTTGTTTTTGCCACCTCAATATGTGCAGAATCTCCTGCTAATTCAGCTATATCTTGAAGTTCAACTATTTCACATTCAAGTCTGGTCATAGATCTAATAATATCATTTGTGACGCTGGAAGTATATTGTTGACACAACTGTTTGATCTGAACTTTCCCAAAATCCCACCATTGCTGTAAGGATTTAAAGGAGGGCTTGGTCTCTCTAAAATTAGTCAGAAAAAAAGAAAAACATCTTTAAAATGTGCATCACTCAACAAAGATGTATTAAAGTGCCAATATGAACTCATAGGCTTTATACCTACACTACCGTTCAAAAGTTTGGGGTCACTTTGAAATGCCCTTATTTTTGAAAGAAAAGCACTGTTCTTTTCAATGAAGATCACTTTAAACTAATCAGAAATCCACTCTATACATTGCTAATGTGGTAAATGACTATTCTAGCTGCAAATGTCTGGTTTTTGGTGCAATATCTCCATAGGTGTATAGAGGCCCATTTCCAGCAACTCTCACTCCAGTGTTCTAATGGTACAATGTGTTTGCTCATTGCCTCAGAAGGCTAATGGATGATTAGAAAACCCTTGTACAATCATGTTAGCACAGCTGAAAACAGTTGAGCTCTTTAGAGAAGCTATAAAACTGACCTTCCTTTGAGCAGATTGAGTTTCTGGAGCATCACATTTGTGGGGTCGATTAAATGCTCAAAATGGCCAGAAAAATGTCTTGACTATATTTTCTATTCATTTTACAACTTATGGTGGGAAATAAAAGTGTGACTTTTCATGGAAAACACAAAATTGTCTGGGTGACCCCAAACTTTTGAACGGTAGTGTATTACACTTTGCACCATACTGTGATCAGACAACATAAGAGGGAAGATTTTGCAACTTCGGAAAACATTAACATGATGCTTGAACGTATAAACTCTATCAAGCCTGGCCATGGACAAAAAGTTATCCATGCCGTGTACCCATGTATACCGTCTTTGATCATTAAAATTCCTCCAAATATCACTTACCGATAAGTCATGCATATTAATTAGTTCAATGATTTTCTTGCGTGAAGCACTGTGTGGTTCAGGGTGATTTCTGTCTATCTTTTTCTGTACAATTAAAATCCCCTGATAGAATTAAATATTCATCTTTGTTACAATTCTTCAGTGCATTGTGTAATTGGTCTAAAAAGATCATTCGGTCAACTCCGGTTAGACGGCCTAGTCTCTCCATTATGCTCCTCTGTTCCTCCACTATGATCATGATTACCTTTATCGCCATTAGTCGGTCCGATCTCTTTAGTTCCATCTCCCATTAATCCACTGTGTCCACCATTAACACTGTCTCCTTCTCGATCAACCGGCATATCTCCGCTCGCTCCACTTTGACTGTCATTAACACATTCACCTTCTTTATCAACATGCCCATCTTCAGCAGGTGTATTTTTCTCAGGACACGATCTTAAAGCATGGCCTTCTCTTCCACAAAGGAAACACTTCATATTTTCAGTGGAAACAAAAATCGCGTACCGAAAATTATCCACTTGTAAATGTAGCTTCATATTTAGTTCCTCAGAATTACCGTTCAAACTCATGTAAACGTGCCTCCTAAATGACACGACATGCTTTAGGAGCGGGGATTTACAGCCAAGAGGGATTTTCTTATTTGAGGACACAATTTTTCCATGTCTTGCTAATTCTCGCTCCAAAACCTCATCTTTTATAAATGGGGTACATTAGACAGTGTGATTCTTCTAGCGGGGGTCACAAGTGGAAGAACACTGACAAATTTATCATTGATCATAAAGCCCTGACCTACAATCTCATTCACCTTCTCAACGCTGTCCAAAAACAGGACCACGGAGCGAGTCATTCTAGAAGCTGAAAGCACACTTCCATAACCAACAGCGCTACCTACAGCCAAACTGCATTCCTCAGCGGATAGATCAGTATCTGCACCTGTTTTAATCACATGATGCCGACTCAAACTTTCGAACGCCATTAGGCCAAACAGACAGAGAGAGAGAGAGAGAGGCAGAGACTGAGACAGAGAGAGAGAGAGAGGCAGAGACTGAGACAGAGAGAGAGAGATAGAGAGGCAGAGACTGAGAGAGAGAGAGAAAACCCCCAGCAGCACGCTGAGCGCTCACTCCCAAAAGGGAGAAAAGACTAGGAGTCAGTGTAACAGAGACTCAAACAAGAAAAAACAAATCCCGAAAAACCAACAAATAAAAAAAGATTATAGAAAAAGTAGGGAGCGAAAACACTCAGACCACATCGACACCATGCACACACTCTCACACTCACAAACACCACGCCCACCCAGAGAGAGAGAGAGAAAGCGTGTGTGTGTGTGTGTGTGTGTGTGTGTGTGTGTGTGTGTGTAAGAGAGAGGGGGGAGACGGGGGGAGACAGAGGGGTAGAAAGGTGGAGAAAGAGAGAGAGACAGAGAGGGGTAGATGGAGAGAGGGGGAGACAGAGAGAGAGGGGAAGACAGAGAGGGTAGATGGAGAGAGAGAAAGAGAGAGAGAAAGGGGAGACAGAGAGAGAGGGGGGAGACAGAGGGGGTAGACAGAGAGAGAGAGAGAGAGAGAGAGAGAGAGAGAGAGAGAGAGAGAGAGAGAGAGAAAGGGGAGACAGAGAGAGAGAGAGAAAGGGGGAGACAGAGAGAGAGAAAGAGGGAGACAGAGAGAGAGAGAGAGAAAGGGGGAGACAGAGAGAGAGAAAGGGGGAGACAGAGAGAGAGAAAGAGGGAGACAGAGAGAGAGAGAGAAAGGGGGAGACAGAGAGAGAAAGAGGGAGACAGAGAAAGAGAGAGAAAGGGGGAGACAGAGAGAGAGAGAGAAAGAGGGAGACAGAGAGAGAGAGAGAAAGGGGGAGACAGAGAGAGTGATTGATGTAACATCATGCTTTTTATTGAGTTGAATAATGAACATAGTAATGAAACTTTATATTGATTAATAATGATTATCGTGTGGTTTAAACTGACATTTACTTATTGATACTCAACACCTCCGGTTATTCTGGGGTCATTCTGGGGTTATTTTGTGGTTATTTTTTGGTTATTCTGAGGTTCTTTGGTCATAACTGATTGAATTAAAAACAAATTTTTTGTGAAAAGTTCAGATTTCCTGGCTGCAGTTTCCCCCTGTACCACTAGATGGCGCTGCAACACACCACAAACTCTTTCTGCCTGAGGCGCTTCAGTGAACTGT